>NC_133234.1:26171561-26471561 GCF_040436345.1 Pagrus major | reverse complement strand
AAGGACAAGAGATGAAACAAAGAGTTTGGGATTTTGTAAGAAGTGCCAAACATTGTGCTCGTGCCACATGATAGCTTCCAGTAACACGTGCAAACCCAAAAGACCCATTTTAACCTTTTTATTTTTATCAACACTTTGAAATTACATTAGTTTATTATCTGGACATTTTCAGGAGTTTTGGGCAACAAAACCGTATAATTTCTAAGAGATATTGGGACATTTCCAGCAGGTATTTTAAGCCAAGACATGATCTTTTCTAAACCCAAACCAAGCTGTGTTTGTGGTGAAAGAACCAGGTGTTGAGAACGAGACATCAGGACATTATTCAGCCATGTTTGTGGCGATAAAATCTGCAACATATCCGTGTTTTGCCAAAACGCACATGGTCAACTTTTAAGCTGCCTTTGTGTCTGAAATCAAGAATCAATCGAGATGAGCTTTCTGTTGCAAGAAACACCAGAATCAAAAGCTGGATCGGTGATTCGCCCAGGATTGTTCTTCTTCCACTCACATGTTGATTGTTGAACCAATGAAAGCTGCTGTTTGTGTCTTTGTTGAACTCTGGAATCTTTATTTTTGGTGAATACTATTTGAACTTACTTGTAAAATACCCTGATGTTTTTACAGAAGAGCAAACAGCACACAACCTTGAAAATCGAGTCGAATTGTTGATTTGTCGAATCGCGACACCTCGAGTAAGAAGCAGAATGAAAAAAAAATCAGTTTTCAGGGCCTTTAATCTTGTTTTAGCAGCCAGCAGTTCATACTGTAGGAAAACATTATGTGTGCGACACTACACAGATGCACTCAATATAAATATATATTCAATAAAAGTGTTTCCTTATCAAACTGTATTCTCCGAGTCCTCCTCTCATTCTGTAATCAAGACTTCAGATATCTTGTAGTAGCACAGATCTGCATATTGACTTCATCCACTGACTCAATATTAAATCAGTCTTTTACAAAAAAATGCAACTAATAGAAAAACTGATGAGCAGTAAAGACAGAGAAGGTGAGGATAAAACAATCCGACGTCTCTTCATCCTGCTGATGACACTTCATCCTCTTCGAGACATTTTTAAACGTGCACACGTTCTATTTATTTCAACTTCTACCATTTGAATTCTGTCTGAACCGGTGACAAGGTTAAATGAATATTTCAGCAGTAAAGACAGAAGAGAAGACGTGTCCGGGCTTCTCTGCGTCTGACTCATTCAGGGACAAAGAGCAGCCGTTAAAGGCTCAGCTGAAAAACAGCCGACAAAGAGAGATCTTCCCCCAAAATTGCGTCGTAGTGCGACAGACAGAGACGGATCTCTCCCCTTTAGGCCTCTACTGTGAATGATAATTAATGGAGCTGCGTTCCAGCGCTGCAGCGTTGCATGCTGGGTAGCTGGCGAGGCTCCCCATCCATCACTGCTGACATCGGCATTTATCTGGTTAGCACCACGCGAGGCTCCATCCAGTCAGCCGGCTGCAGAGGAGGTCAAGGAAACAGGAGGAGATGAAGACGAGGGCTGACGAGCGAGCGGCGTTGTTCTGAGACCACAGATCAATTCATTAATCACAATCAGTGATTTTAGAAAAGACTCCAGCTGAACATCATCCAACAAAGAAATTTTTGATCAGCCGCCAACCAAACTGTTCACATTTCTGAGCATTTAAACAAACCACATTCATCATCACTTAAAATTGTGTTAATTGTTTATTCATTTATTGTTTACGTGTATTTTCTGTAAATATGCATTATAGCCCTCACAGGTAACTATTCATTCATCATTTATAAGTCAGTAATCATTCGCTTCTCAAATGTGAGGTTTTGTAGATTTTCTCAGTTTTATTTCATGTAAACTGAATAATTCTGGTTTCAGTTTGTCGAACCAAACAGGACATTTGAAGACGTCATCTTGGTCTCTGGACACTAATTTCTGATCATTTTTAGACTAAATGATTGATTGATAATCAAAAATATCTTAAACGACAGTAATCGTTGGTTATAACCCTGAAAGCAAACAAAAGAAGTTGAGTTTTGATGCCTCGGCTGCAGCAGAAACTACAAACTCCACAACATGAGAGTTAAAATACATCATGCGTCTGTTGTTGACCATCATCAGAGGGACAGACCTCCTTCAGAGCCGCAGACAACAACATAAAATGATAAGTTTCCCTCTTCTTTGAGCCGAGGCTGTCATTTTCTGGTCCTCCACAGTTAAACGGAGGTCTTGTTTCCAGCGGCAGGTCAGATGGCTGCAGGTGTGTTTAGACTCTCTGCAGACCTGTGTGACCTTCGTCATGTAGAGGCCTGACCAACACTGACCACCTCTACATCTGCATCACTGCTCTGCTCCTCGTTCTTTCAGTGTAAACGTCCTGTCATGAACCATATCTCCTCCAGCTCATGGTCGCCTTCAGTGCATGAAGCACATTATTTGCGTTGAAGGATATCAAACAAGGAGAGAACGTTCATGACGCATGAGCTCAGAGCTGAAATGAACCAGTCAATAGAAACAAAGAATGCTATTGAATGTTTAATACTATTGAAATACTATTGAAATACTACAGGATTTAGATTGAAAATACTTTGAATACTATAATTTGAAATAAGTGTCATCCTGTCCTCTTCGTACACGTCGTCCATGAGTAGTAACAAGCTGAATTCAAACTGTGATGGCAAAAAATAAAAAAGAGGAAAGAAGACAGCGGAGGAGGAGGAGAGATGAGTGTTTAGGACTTTAGGTGAAGGTCCACAGCACAACTTCACAGTTTGTTCTGATGGTCCCACAGGTTTATTTTCATCCCTGTGGTCGATTCAGGAGGTCAGCAAGAGACACGACCAGCTGTGAGAGGTCACAGCAGGTCGACGTCGGCAGGGAGGAAAGTTTTAGAGAGGTGAGGAGAGGACAGGCAGGAGGGCCGGACGTCCACTGGGACTTTCTTCTTCACAGCTTCGACCTCTGACTCCTTGTTTTCCAAAACTTCAGCTTCCAACAGCTGCGAGCGCTGCGTATGGTTTTACTTCTCAGAGCATACGTGGTCACAACCAGGTGAACAAGTCCGAGGGCCTCGAAACAAACATTTACAGCTGTTAGTTCTTCCACAGTGTATTCAGTTATTCATTGTGTATCGCTGGTAACACGTATGCTGTTAGTTGGATGGTTCGGGACTGGACTGATTGCGTTGATGGTCCCCAGTAGATGAATCTTTTCATTTACTGCATCACACGTCTCACATTTCTACTTTTACATGATGCTAGGAATTTCCCAGCAAGCATTTTTTTAAGTCTAAAAGACAGACAATAGTCCTCTCTGATAACATTTGGGCTGTCGGTGCAAATTTAGCAGACGTCTATTTGAAGACGTTGATTAATAGACGTTGATTAATATTTCAACAGGATTTGCAACACCGGGTTTCAAGAGAGAAATTTGAAAAATGGTGATAAAGCTTTTATTTGAACCTTGTTGAGGATAAAAGGTGTCATTATAGCAAAAAACAAAAAGCCAGGACACAAACCGTCGACCTCCTGACACTCGACCTGTAACGCCACCACAGCCAGACGTGTTTTCACAGCATGAAGCATCGTATTCATTTCTTTAACTTGTGCATTTCACTCCACACGTCTTGTTTCTGGCTCTGAGTGCTTTGGGTGGTTTCCAGCAGTAAGCACGATGACTTATTTAACATTAATGTTAAAAACAGCTCCCATATTTATGACATTTTATATGAAACATTAAATCGCGTCTTCACGTCGAACACATTTCACCTGCCTGTGACTTCAGAGAAACACTTAAACGAATAAACATCGTCTCTCTTTCAACCTGCAGAGGAACAAATTATAAAAAACGATGATGATGAAATATCAAACATCCCGCAGGCTGCAGTCGCACAAACAAATTAAACAATTTTAAGATCCTTCTGACGAGAAGGGGGATACAGACAGACGACTAACCGGGCTTTATCTAACCGAGACGTTTAAATTGACTTGTGAAGTAAGTTAGTTATTAAATTCTACTGTAATTAAACTAAATGGCCTCAATCTGCTGGATAAAAAAACAACAACTCGAATTTGAAAATGTGACCATTTGTCAGTGATCTGTTGACTTGATGCCGTGAGTGCTGAAAGAAAACGTTTAAATCAAGAGTTGAATTGAATCGTGACTTTAAAAGTCGAACAAAAAACTAAATCATGTATTTAAAAAATCTTGCCACCCCTCGCTGACGCAGCAGCTGAGTCCTGTAACAGTTTTAACACCTTTCTCTCTTCTCAGACGTTAAGTGTTTTCTAAAGACAAGCTGTCAAACAAGAACGAATGTCTGTGTTTTTGTTTTCTTTTCCGACCGGTTATTACTTTAAAGTTTTTAGATAGGAATGTCGATATGTTATCACACTCTCAATTAACTTATGTTTCAACACCAGCAGCAGAGCAGAGGTTTCAGAAACAACAAAGAATCCGACCCGACGTCTGACAGCAGCTTTCTGCTCCTGACGGGGTCCAGTTCAGTTCATTTATGTGGCTCATTCATGCTCCTCAGGACAAACTTTATATTTATTTTTCTGAAGACTCTATCGGCTCTTTAGTTTTTCTTTCACATTACAAAGTTGGAGTTTGACTTCTGAAGTACTTTATTATACCAGCTGAAAATGGCAGGACTTTAGTTTGAGGGCTTTAGAGCCACAGATCGGGATCATCTGCTTCTCTTTGTTGAATTTCAGCTGAAACAAAGTCGATTAATTGATCAGCAGCAAATTATGCAACAAAAAGGCCAAAAACTCACAGATTACTGCTTCTAAGATATGAACACTTTCGTCATGTACGATAGTAAATTGAATATCTTCGGGTTTTTCATTATTGGTAATAAAAACAAGTCATTTCAAGCCCCTGGGCTCTGGGGAAGCTCGATGAATGTTTGGTGACGTTTTTACAGTTTTTAGTTAAAATAACAGTAAAATAACAGACAATTAAACTAACTGACTGACTAAATTATTAATTGATTAATCAAATAAATAATCAACAGAATAAATAATTATGGAAATACTCTTTAATTGCAGCCCTGCCTCTGGTTTTCAGTAATCGTAATCAGATCCTCCACTTTCCAGAAAAAGGTCCAATTATTATATATATTGTGTTTTTATAACTTATTAGACATTATTTGTATCAGTTAAACATTATGTTGTTAAAAAACAAGATAATTCAGATAAAGTAAAATGAGAAAGTGTAAAAACTAGAACACTGTGTCGTACAGACACAAGAATAAAGCAGGTTTTTAGGTTGTGTTGGTCGTTGTAGTGAATTATTTGTTTCCTTGTTTGTTCCCGGTTTGGACAGAAAATAAAGCTGCAGCACTGAGCTGTAAAAGCTTTACAGTGTTTGTCCTTAAACTCATCACACTCCTGTGGCCTCCCAGTCTCTGACAAAAGAAGAGGACACGAGGTGACGGCATCCACTTTTGCCTGCAGAGACGAGTTCACGTCAGGCCACCTCGAGGAGGAAGGAGACCGAGGAGCAGAGGGAAGAGATGGAGGACGAGGACTGAAAGAAGAGAACACAAGATCGAAGACGAACGGGGTGACCTATAATTAGCCGGCTGCGAGGAGGTCAGGGGAGAGAGGTGGGAGAGAGTCGAGCGAGGGCGACACAGGTGACGAGGTGACGCCATCTCGTTAGCCTCCAGCTGAGAGGTGAAAGTCGGAGAACAAGAGGTCGTGATTCCGTCACACAAGCTGCTCTCCTCTCCTGCTTTCATCAGGTTTTCTGAAGCTCAGATAGTCGGTCCTGCGCCGTCAGAGTCGGTTGTTTCATTCATGTTTGGAGGCAGCGAGGAGTAAAAGTGGAAACGAACAATCAGCAGAGAGCTCGGGAGAGGAGTGGTGGCGGTGAGACGTCATTTGGACGGTCCAGTGCTGATGTTGTCAGATAACACTCGCCCTGAACGCCTCACACTTCCCCTCATGTTACAGAGGTGCTGGTTTTTAGTACAAAATAAATATAACAGAAAACAATCAGATGAGAAAAATAGTAAATTCATTGATGAGTGGGCCAAAAATAATTGGCGACTATTTCAATAATCGTTCAAGCGTTTAAAGCAATTTTGGCAACGTTGGCTGTTGTTTAATTTCTGTTTTTTGTTCTGAGCGGTTCTTCTGTTCTGTGTTTTGTGAATTTGTTCATTCAGAGTTGTTTGTGTAATTATTTGCAGACCAAAATGAGAGATTTATTACAGCCAACAAGGCTGCCAGAGTCGAGTCACACCACTGGACATTTGTAAAGACACCTGTGGTCATTTCCATCGTTACAGCGGCGACAAAAGTGGGTGTTTTTTTAAGGAGAGCTGCAGACATTTCCAGTGTTGATCGTGCTGAGAAAAACAGGTATTTTGATCCAAAATATGATGTTTACGAACACTCACCAAGTGTTTTTTGTGCCTAAATCTAACCAGAGCATGAGCACAGTGTTGTGACAAGAGAGAAAAAGAAAACTCAACCTATGTACCTAGCTAACATTTATTCTGCTGCTCGGGTTGCTTTTCCTTTTATACTTAAATATACTTCAATATTTTTATCCCATTCACTTCCTGTTTTGGTACTTTTCTGAAGTAAAGCATCCAGATATGTCCTCCAGGAGGTGTGTGTGTTCCCTGAGGACGCTTCAACACAACAACACATTTCAATAACTCTCTGTAGGTAAACATTCGAGTATGAGATGATCTATGGGTTTCAAAAGTGATATGATGTCCTCACATGTCTCAGGTGTATGAGGGTTCAAAACAGCGATGAGAGCAGCGGTGTGGAGGTGAAGACAACCTCTCAGCTAAATCTCCAAAGGAGGAGAGAATACATGAAAAGGATGAGAGACAAATGGAGGCTGGCGGGGAGCCACTGAGGCGGGATGAGGAGTGACGGTTAAACGGGACAACGGAGGAGCAGCAGAGAGGAGGAGAAACATGGAGGAGCTGTCAGCGTGGAGATGACTCGCTGCTAGAAGGTCGAGAGAGGAGGAAGAGAGCGATGGATGGAGCCGGATGAGGAGGAGGCGACACTGTCGGGTTGATTCTCTCCTCAAAGTAAAACGAGAACAAGGAAGTGAGATTTGGACGGAGTGGAGAGGTGATCAGGCAGCTGTGAGGGGAGGAGACGTGACGTGTGTTTGAAACAGTAGAAGAAGAAGCGCCGACTCCACCTGACCGAACATCCGCACACGATGTATCACTGGCGAAATCTGATCCGTCCTTCCCCTTCAGCCTCCGTCCACACTTCAGTTAAATCCTTCTGACACGGATCAAACCAGAAAATCATATCAAAGAGGAGAAGATGCAGCCGGAGAGAATGTGAATGATGCTGCAGGTAACAGGATACATCCTCTCTCTGATTCAGTCCTGTCGCCTCCGAGCAGCAGATTCATCAGAGAGAAACGCTTCCCCTCTCTCAGTTCACCTCCTGAGGAGTCAGACGAGGACTTCTCCTCATCGTTTATTCCTTACTTGTTCAGTGTCGGGCTGTGAGTGAGGGTGAGTTGCTTCAGGTAGTTAAAGACACGTCCGTGAGTTTTAAAGCACCTTACATTTCTCTTTGACGTGAAACATTTAGGACGTTTTCCAGCTGTGGTTGTGGAGGCTAAACAGGATATTTTTGATGAGACATGGAGACTTTCTTCAGCTGTGTTTGTGACAATTAAACTGAATATATTTGACGAGATGTTGGGACACTTCCCAGACGTGTTTGTGGCGATAAAACCGTTCATTTTTGATTATACATCAAGACACTTTCAATGTTTTTTTGGCAACTAAACTGAATATTTTTGACGAGAGGTCGGGACATTTTTCATCCAAATTTGTGGCAACAAAACAAGATGTTAAGGACGAGATGTTGTAACAGTTTACAGCCGTCCCAAATTTGGGACATATTTTTAACAGTTACATACGTATGATTTTACGCATCATAACACAACTTCATAATATAACTAAATTAATCTGCAACCTGAAAATGCAAATCTGGAGCCTAAAAATGAGAGAGGAGCTGAATTATGTTTGCTAGTTTGCATACAGATTCCTGAGAGGAGAGACAGAAGTCATCACCCTCCAGCTTCAGTTCATTTATGTTGAGTTTGTGTTTCTGTCTTTTAAATGAAACGATGTGTATTCAAGAGGACGTCACGTTAAATCTCATCTGGATTTTAATTCAGATTTGATTCTCACATTTTCAGGCTCTTATTCACCGAAATGTGACACGAAACACAAGATTCTTCTTCTGATACTGTCGACACGTTTCTTCCAACTGATTGGATAAAGTTTTATTTATAAATATGAGATATATATATACATATAAATATATATGTGTGTATTCTGTGTGTTTGATGCCTAATGACGGACCCGGGTGTTTAAATAAGCTCATTAGTGCTGATGGAGTTCACTGTTGTCTCAGTTTGAGCTGCTGACAAGGTTTTTTTCTCTCCTCTCTGTGGCTCATTCTACACCTTCACATACCTCTACTGCCATCCCACACACACACACACACACACACACACACACACCTTCATCCCTTTAATTGTCACACTGCATTCCTCTCCCCAGTCACTCGCTCCTCTCCTTCCACCTTCTCCTGCCTCTCCCAGCAAATATTGATCCACCAAATTACTTCTCAAGGTCGTCAGTGTCTCCGTGGCGACTTGCACCGCGTCATGATAAGCCCCGTCGGCGCTCATGAAGTCAGCTCACGTCATTTGCCGACTGCTCCCGGGGTAAACGCCAAAGCCTTCCCCCCGTCGAAAACAAATGTCAGGTGTCACATGGAGCCCCCAGGGGGCACGGAGGGACATCTGCCACCGGGGGGCAGCGGTGTCTTCGCTCATTGTACGCCGAGATATTCAAGAGGCAGCAAACAACCAGATGCACCAGGTGGATTTCATTGCAGCATTTCATCCAAAATAACAGGAGACATACATTTCATAAATATCTAAAATATACACGATTGTTTACCCTCAGTCACCTGAGCAGTGTTTTCATTCCCCGGGTCGTCGTACACAGATGTTATCAAGGTTCGAGTTGTAATATGAGCTTTGTGGTGGTCTCTATGATAAGTAACCCTAACCAACGTCAGGACGTAAATAGATAAATAAGATGATAGCCATACAATGGCTGACATTAAACGTGTCGTGCCCCACTACATGAAAATATAGTGCTACACCGACATCATCAGAACAAACTGATCATGTGGCTTCATGTGTAACGTTTGCTGAATGAACATTAGGGCCAAATAGTCAAGAACGTGTTGTAGACAGCGTTTTACAGCGTTTAAAGTTCCTCCTCACTCAACAAGTTTCAAAATTGAGTGTTTTTTTTTAAGGGAGATCAACGAAAAAGTAACGGGCTTTTACAGCGATGCTGCGAAGAAACTACGATTTAAAATGGAAAGAAACATCTTAAAGTTTTGAAGGCACCAAGGAGTTAAAATTTGCCGTAGCCGTTTCACAAAGTTGATTAAATTTCTCTTCACAATGCAACAACTCTTAAAATCACTGGATTTGTAAAGGAGTCTGGGACATTGCTGTTATTGGTAACATTCATCACGTCTCATACAGAAGCCCACAATGCAACGATTAGGTTCATTCAACGTTCAACATTCAAAAGTTCACTTAACGTCACTTATGTAACCCAAGAGAAGGAGTTTGAGTATCTCAGGGTCTTTTTTCACGAATGACAGGAAAAAAAATGGAGCGTAAGATGGAGAGGTTCGGATGGTTTGGTGCGACATCAGCAGTAAAATGGACGTCGCACTGGACCTTCATGGAGAAGATGGAGCTGAGCAGGAATGAGAAGCTTTTGATTTACCAGTCGATCTATGTTCATGAGCTGTGGGTAGTGACGAAAGGAATGAGATCGCAGATACGAGCTAACTCTTCTATTATTTTTCCTACCTCGACGTTTCCTAAAGTTTAGTAAACATCACATAGACGAGCTTCACGTCCAGGAAGTTAAAGACGGTACAGATGTGTAGTTACTTTCCACACACCTTGTATTTTAAGGTTTACTCTGAGCTCTGCAGCCCTGTTACTGAGCTCCATCAGCTCTGTGCACTTTATTCAGAATATTATTCCAAAATTATAATTTTTTTTTTTTAACCTGAAGGATTTTTACACAACACAGCCTGTATGTCCAGAGATAAAAAGCCGTGTTGAAGCCGGAGCACTGGGCTGTTTCACTGAAGATTTGTGTCCAGGCTGGAGGTTGAACAACCTGCTGTAAATTTCCTCTGCATAAAATACATTCCAGAACAATGAGTGCAGTTAGCGAGGAGCACGACTCTCATTAACTGCACTCATCCAGATCAAACCCATTTATTAAAGTAAGAATATGTAGCTGAGGCTGAGCAGTGTCCTTCTGGCCACAAGTGAACATCTGCTGATAATGTTCGAAGCTAAAACAGAAGGTTTAACTAACTCGGAACAAAATGAACTTGATGGTCGGACTTTATTTTGTTTCTTTGTTTTCCCAGCAACATGCCACATTCATACACCTCTTTCTCACTGCACAACAGTCCCACCAAAATCTCTGCAGTCGCCTCGGTGGTTTCAGACCCGACCTGCAGTGATAGAAAAATGACTTCCGGTCATACACCATCATTTTGTTGCAACGCTTTGATGCACGTTGAAGCTCCAAACGTTAAATACTTTTGCATTTATGTCCTAATTTTGATGTAAAATGACTGATGGCAGAGGCTGCCACGATCAGGACAGTGAAATGGTGTAAAAAGTTAACTTAGTAACTTTCAGTGATAATAAAATGTCACCTTACAGCATCCTCAAACTGTTAATATTTGTGACAACACAGCACGATAGCCAGAATAATGTTGGGGACATAAAGACCACAAATGCTGAAAATTTGTTTGATATGTTGAAACTTGATGTTTCTTTACATTCAGTGTTAGGTTGTGACAATGCCGTACTTCTGGTCCAGTTAAGCTTAGGCACCAAAACCACCTGTGAGAGTGAGGAAAACATCATGTTTTGTCACCACAAGCACAGCTGCAAGTTGTCCTGACGTCTCCCTTAAAAATGTCCTCTTGCTGCCATAAACATGACTGGGAAAATGTCAGGACGTCCTGTCAATAATGTTTGTTCCACACTTCTCATCAAAAATAAACCGCTTAAGTTGCCACAGAAATGGCACAGAAGTGTCTTAACGTCTCACAAAGATGACCGGTTTTGTCAACAAAAAACACGGCTGAAAATTGTCCTTGCATCTCCTCAAAAATGTCCTTGTTGCCACAGACACGGCTGGAAAAAGTCAGGACGTTTTGTCAAAGACATCCTGTTTTGTTGCCAGAAACATGGCTGCAAAATCTCTCAACGTCTCATCAAAAAGATCTGAAAAGACAGAAAGATGTTGCCACGATTCGGATAATAACTAGTTTCGTCAACGCAAACACGGCTGGAAATTGTCCCAAGATCTCCTGAAAATTATCCAGTGGTGTCACGCTTACAAATATTGAAGCTTTGATGTAATTTATGGATGAATGTTGCTCATCATATTTATTTGTTTAGTTTGTTTTTGCTGTATTTCTGTTCTTTTTATTTTTAAATGGCTCTACTGACTCCTGTGACTGAAATAAAGTCCACTTGGAACGTGTTAAGAGCTGCAACAACTGCTTGATTAATCCATTAGTCGTTCAAAGAATATTAATCAGCAACGATCTAGATAAACAATTAATAATTTTTTTTATTTCACGAGCAAAAAAACATGTCTTAAACGTGAGTGAGTGTGAGTGATTATCATCTATGACAATAAACAAAGGCTCTTTGTGTTTCGGACTGTTTGTTGGACAAAAGAAGACATTTGAATTTGTAACTTTGGTCTCGTGATCGTGATTTTAAAGACAACAATAAATCTAAAATGAAGATAATTGTCAGTTGCAGCCCAACACGTGTGACACCAATCAACAGAAGTAAAGACTTAAAACAGCAGCTAACACACTGAAGCAGCTTCCTACACACACACACACACACACACACACACACACACACACACACACACACACACACACACACACACACACACACACACACACACACACACACACACACAGAGGCTAATTATATGGTTCATCATGGCGGCTCTCATCGCTCCTCCTCCTCCCCACTCAGCCCGGCCATTATCCCCCTTGTTACATCACCTTTTCACTTGCAAATGACTGACACCGTTGAATCTCGGCACTCACACTCTGCAAGTGGCACTTTTTCCTCCAAGAATAGAGCCTGTGATAAGTCTCCGTGTGGTCAAAGATAATAGATGTTTTGTTATCTCCATAATGGTGCTGCTGCAGAGCTGTGAGCCACTTTGCTTTGTTGTATATATAAAAAAAATGTATCATTATCGTGGTGAGTCTTACAGAAAACCACATGATGTTTGGTATATGAAATGTACATTATATACACTTTATAAGTGTGTTGAGCAGCATGCTAGAAGTTTTTCTTCAAAGCTGAGCGTGGGTTCATTCTGACAACCTGAGATTTTATATAAAAATCTGTTTTCATAGATAAATAACATTTTTATTTCGTTTTATTGAATATTTTGTCAGTCGACAAAACTCATGATGTTTTATGCTGATTTATGATTGGACAAAGATGGCTTTGTTGCAGAAGAAACAGAAAAATGATCATGATCTGTGTTGCTAGGAGTGACGGGAGGAGAGCTCAGAGATTACTTTGTAAATTATGGGATTAAAAAGTGGATTTATCTTCACTCCTGTTTATCAACCTGACTGCAGCAGTGATCCGGAGGTGACCTCCATTGTCGGGTGTTTCTGTTCTGTAATGTTGACTGCTGACTGGAGCTGCAGGGGAAATGGACTTTACCTCATGAATGTAACGTTACAGAGAGGAGAGAGAGAACCAGAACCAGAGTCTCTGCTGGTTGCTGCCTTCACTCAGAGGTGTGTGCCGTTGTTTTGTGAGCTTTCGTTAATGTACAGTAAAGTGATCGGGCTGTGAAGGGCGAATAAATCGTCGAGCTGTGAGTTAACACAACTTTAAACGACCCTCATTATTGATGAAAATCTATCTGACATGACTCAGGCGCACATGTTCACATAGAAGAGCGTCAAGTATTTTTAAAATGTTTGTACAAGAAATTAACTTTCAAAGTTTTATTATATCGTTACAATTAAAAACACATCAATGGGCCACACTGTTGCCCACACACACCCTCCTGCTGCCACAATAACTCACAAGAACACCAAATGTGGATTCATCCGCCGCTGAAAGTAGTCCCTAATAAATGCACTATTGACTCAGGCAGAAAAGTGCTGGATGTGCACTCAGGAGCTCTGAGATGAAGTGTTTGAGCTCTGAGAGGAAAAAAAAACACTGCACATGCGTCTTGTCTCTATGACAACAATATCTTGACAACCGCCGTTGTATAGTGGACACTGATCCTTTGTTGTTTACTATGTGTTTGTTTTTTATTTGACATCGGGACATCAGAGCGAGGAGGATGTGGGTGATGACATCATCCATAGGAGACAAAAATACAGTGAATATTATAACTGAGGCCAGGAGACAGAAAAAGAGCGGCGGTGACGTCACCGGAGCCTCGGAGCGCTGGGCCCTTTGGAGACCTAAAAATAAGACCTCAGTTGATTTTGGTGTTTCTACTGAGATCTGAGATGATAACAATTAAAACACTGCAACCTTGAGCTGCTTGAGAAACACCTCGGTGTCTGTGAGAACTGAGCCCACATCTGTGTTTTATTGCCACCTGTTACCCAAAATCCAATCAGAGGCCTCGAGGCGCCGCAGGATCGACTCCCGACCACCAGGTGATGCGTCACATGCTGCGGTCCAGCCCTCAGAGTCTCTAACAGGCTGATCCCACTCGCTCATACTAACAGCGGCGCTCCACTCTGTTGCCATGCAACTACCTGTAAGAGTCGTTACACGACGGCTCAGTCAGTCGGAGAACGAAGGAGTTTTCATGTGAGTGACTGAGAGGAGAGCTGCGTTTGAAGCTGATGGAGAGAAGAAGCATTAATGGCAGGAGAGATTAATGGACGGAGACTCGACGAAGCCAAAGGTCGTGTCTGTTGATGTGTTTTTAAGGAAAATCTGTTAGCGTTAGAGAAAGATGGATGTGTGGAGGGTTTAACCATATAGGGGATGAAAAATTGGGTTGTAGGGAATGGAAAGAAAAACAGCAGCGAGCGACCTCCCACCGTCAGAGTTTAGCTCTTTTCATGTGGAAAAGTGGCGCAGAGGCTGAGACAAAGCTGGAAAATAAGAGCGATGACTCACTTGCTGTTTGAGTTTCTGTCTTTGTGTGTGTGCAAAAGCCTCGTGGCGGAGAAAAAACACAGAAAATTACAAAGGCGGATGAGGAGAGTCGCTGCCTTTCATGTGGAAGAAAAGCGGACACACCTGTGGAAAGTGTGAACGTTAGGAACAAAGAAGAGAACGTGATGTTTGTTCAGTCAGCGATCATCGTGGCTGCAGCGTGTGAAGACACAGCAGTTTGTTCAGAGATGTATGTTCATCTTTAATCCTGACGAGCGGGATGATGCTGCACTTCCTGTCAAAGTAACGGGCCAATCAGGAGCTGTGCGTGAAATTTCCTTGAGTGCATGTTGCACTGTGTACATCCTGAAGCACTTAAAGGAGCTGTTGACTCAAAAATGTATATTCAGTCATCAGTTGGGCTCTTCAGTGAGTGTTTGGGGCAGCAGGATGGTGTCGGTCACGGTCATGTTAATAACGGTCACCCAAAAGCAGAGCAGACACCATTTGTCCAAATAAAAACAAAATGAGAATCCGATTTGCTGCTTTTCTTTGTTTTATGTCATCGGAAACGGAATATTGTTGAGTTTTATTGTTTTGATGGAAGTTTTGATGGAAGTTTTTCACTTTTTATTGACGTCCTTTAGACCAAACAATCATTCGATTATTCAAGAAAATAATTCAGATTGACGAGTACAGCGAGAATATGAAGCAGATTAGTTCTTCCCTCGTGATCATTTCGTTTTCCTCATAATTACCTGATGAAAAAGGCTGTCCAACATGTTCTCTACATCAGAGTTAATCCGTCTGTAATGACTCAAACCTCAGATTACCTCGTCATCACTGAGCTGCTCTGTAGGAGCGTCGGTCCAGCCCGTGAGAGCCTCAGCACCGGTTAAATATAACGTTTCACTGGAGATGAGTGCGGACACACTGAGCTGACAGACTGCTAGTGAGAGCACTGCAGACATATGTTGAGTGTGATGAAAACACATTAGGAAGACGAGCAGGAGGAAGATTTGGAGGTGATGTGAAGGTTTCCAGCCTACAGTGGAGGATGAGGCCTGACGGTGGAGTGTGAGTCACCTTTAGTGGGGGTGAGAAGGAGTTTGATGAGGCTGCTGGAGGTGTGGAGGGCCTGATTCAACCTGACGTCTGCCCGCCCGATAACCTCAAACAGACTCCCACTCTGACTCTGTAACGCAGGACCGACATTTAAACATCACGAACGCTTCTTTCTGGGTCAGAATCGAACCTTTTAGCAGCTCTGCCAAGTCAACTCGTGTTTATACGGCTCGTCCTAAACTGAACCACAAGTGTAAATGTGACCTGTATTTATGTTGTTTGCTATTGTTTGGTGGCGACCTCTGGTGGGCGTAGTTATTATTACGGCAGCAAAGGAGTCAGTAAGTCAAGGAAGTATTTGTACTTCATTACTTCTCACCTCTGCTTTCCACTGGTCATGTGTGTAGTCTTGGTTTAAGGATGTGATGTTTGAAACCAGCCTAAAATCACAACTTTACACTCGTGACAGTTTTGAGTGAAAAGTTGAACCTCTGATCTCAGTATTTGGTCCGTCCTCCTTCTTGGACTCCTCGGTCGTCTCTGGTCTCTTCTGTCAAAGCTTTGAGGTGTGTTGTCTTTCACAGCTGGATGAGATGACATCATAATGTGAGTAAGACTTGAGATTGGCGGCATTTTTTGCTTCTGTCGTCATCACACGAAGCCACATAGTGAAATCAGGACGTATCACATTCAGTTTTTGTTAATGATCGAGTTCTCACCGTCCAGACGAGCTCCATGTGAACAAATACAGAAGTGATGACTGCAGTTGTTAAATCACAAGAGGGAGCCATTTGTTTTCTGTATCTGACAGATTCTCAGGTGAACAATTTAAATTGCCTGTCAGCAATAATCTTTTTATTCTTTACAACGAAACTCTTCAATTCATCTTTTGGGCCTTTTATCTGAGCTGAAACATAAATACTGCAGAGACAGCTCTGCCGGATTCAGCAAAAAAATAGGTTGCTTAATATGTTTTTCATGGTGTTTTTCGGGCTTTTTGTTCCCCCGGCGGTGTTGTGCAGCCCTAACATCGGTGTGCGAGTGAGAGGCACAGTTGCATCAGCGGGCGGTGAATGTCTCCTCTGAGGATTTGTTCGGTTGGAGGTGGTTTCCTCGGATTGGAAGGTGTAATCCGTCTGAAGAATGGGATTTAGGAGAACATCCAGGTGGTAAACGGCTCAGATCGGGCTGCAGCGAGGTTTGGCAGCTACAAATAGTTCTGGACCGAGTGTTCGTTGTGTAATGACAGAACAGAACCAGGACAGACTGAGAGAAGAAACGTTGGGAGGAAGGTCAGATATTCAAACAGAGGAGCATTTTAGGAACCAAACAGGAAATAAAACGAATGTTGAAGCGATGAAAAGACGACAAGCGGTGATTCAGACAAAGAGCATCGTGCTTCATTTCAAAGCTTTTTCAGATTTGTGATGGAAGTCAATCAGCTGATCATCTCAGTGTGTGAATATATGGATGTTTTCAGACAACATCAAAGCACAAACAGGTGAAGTGAATAAACAGTGATCATCTCACTACAGTGCAGCTTTCTGCTGGGTGGATGCTACGTGGTGGGAAAACCTCAAAACTGGTGTTTCACCCGAGGGCGGCGCTTTACGAGTGCTGTGAGCCTGATGTGCTTCTCGTCCGATCACTTTCAGCGTCTCATCACTTGCAACATCAAACACCGATGGTTTTACGCTGTGAAACGCTGATTTATTGATTGATTTAATCCAGATCGTCTCTAAAACCTAACAGAGTATTTTTATCACCTAAAGCTAATCTAATATTCTTTTAAATACCTGAAAACAATAAATCCACTTAGTCTAATAGTTACCAGTCCAAATTCCCCAGATCCCAATTTGCTCGATCCTCTTTGGGATGTCCTGGAACAAGTCTGATCCACGAGGCCCCAGTGTGGCTCGGACTTGGTGCTGACCCATTGAGGTGAGGCACGCGTGTTGGAAATCTCTTTTCTAGCAACACAATTGCTAGAAGACTTTCTTTAGGTTGGTTTTCAGTGTTGACAACACTGTGCTCATGCTCTGGTCAGGTTCAGGTTAGAAAAGGTCGTGTGCTGGTTTGGTTCGGTTTCGTCGCCACAAACGCAGCTGAAAATGATCCTGACGTCTCCTCAAACATTTCCTCTTGTTGAGGCTGGAAAACATCCTGACGTGTCGTCCATAACATCTGTTTTTTGTAAACTTTTGTTACCAAACGTGGCTGAAAAGTGTCTCGATGTCTCATAAAAAATAGTCGGTTTGTTGCCACAAACAGCCAGAAATTGTCCCGTCGATTGACACGGCACCATTCAAACACGAGGCAGTTCAAAGAGACAGAACCAGTCGAGGCATGGAAACAGGACCATGAGGTGGGGCCACCTTCATTTGGATTGGGATCTGGAGGATCTGGAGGTCAGGTTGATGCCCTGAGCTGTTTGTCACGTTCCTCGGATCGTTCCTGAGCAGTTCTGTGGTGTGGTGATGTCCATCAGGGGGTTCTGTTGCCTTTCGTCTGCAGCAGTGTTTGGTTGAATGTCAAGTTGCATACGAACGCCAAGACCCGAGGTTTCAACTCTTCATCACCCAAACTGTCCAATCAGAGAGTTTTCTGTCACTCTGTGTAACTTCAGGTAAACTGCTCTCGATGCGTTTGGATGTCGGCACAAACACGAACCGAACCAGAACAAAAATGCAATGCGTGTCCTTCTTTAATGAACAGAACCACAGGTGTGACGGTGAGCTGGCCAACCTCTGTGTGAACCGCGTGTCGGATCAGAAAGGGAAAGAGGAGGATGATGGGAGATGTAGACGCTCCAGAATAGACAGAAAAAAGACGTTCAGCTGTGGACAGAGGCAGAAAAACAGGAGCAGAATGAAGAGGCGGGACGGAGGCGGCGAAAATATAAAATCACTTCTTCCCTGTTGGAAATCCCCCTCCTGCCTGAGTGATAGTGAGTGTGTGTGTGTGTGTGTGTGTTCCTCTAACGACACCGACAGTCATCAAACCAAGCAGCTCGAAGATCTGTGAGGACGCAAATATGTCTCTGATGATGATAACCTATTAATATAAGGAGTAATTAGTGTAATTATCACGGCAGATATCGGCGGTTGCCTGGGAACACGTAGCCGATCTGTAGATGGAAATATCGGATCAGAACATTTATTCAAACTTGTGCATTTATAGAATGTTTATTCATGTTCTTCATTATATCTTCAGAAATAACCCCGATTGTATCATTATTGAATTTGAGTCACAGCTGCATCAAGAGAACGTCGTTAAACAGGACGAGCTGCGACTGATGCTGATGTAACGTGAGCACAAACGTTTTTTAAAGATTTCTCCTGAATTTGTTTTTTTAAGAATCTCATCAGATATTTACTGAAAGATGAATCACCATATCTTTTTTCCTCTCCTGCCACCTCAGTAGACAAACGCTCGCGATTTGGAAATCACTTTTCCAGCAGCCGACTCGCCAAAGACTTTCTTTAGCTTCAGTTTTCATTGTTATGTTGTGACAACACTGTGCTCGTGCTCTGCTCAGGTTCAGGTGCAAAAACCACCTGATAAGGTTTAGAAAAAGATCCTATTTTGGTTTTATCACCACAAACTCAGCTGACAATTGTCCCGATGTTTCCTCAATCATTTCCTCTTGTTGCCACATGAACAGCTGAACAATGTCCTGACGTGTCGTCCTTAACATGTTTATATTGACGTGTCGTCCATAAAATCTGTTCATATCGACTTCTCAACTTCTCACTTTTGTTGCCAAACGTGGCTGAAGAGTGTCTCGATGTCTCATCAAAGATGGTCGTTCTGTTGCCAAAAACTCTGCCAGAAATTGCTGAACTGTTGTCTCGTCAAAAATACTTGGTTTTGTCACCGCTAACACAGCGGGAATACGTCTCGACAACTTGTTAAAAATATCTGCTTTTGTTGCCACAAACACGACTAAAATATGTCCCAGCGTCCTGTAAAAATTCATTCAGTCATTTAATGTGTTAATTGTAAAAGTTCATTACGTTTTTATGATGACAAAACACCTGGAGATCGTTCACCTTCCCGTGAAAAACCCTCAGTTGTGTACGGCTGTAAATCTCCACAGAGCTGAACTGTGGTCGGCCGTTCAGCAGCCTTATTGGCTGTAATATGAACGTGATGACTCGTACAGATTTAAACGTATGCGTGGTTTGCAGAAACGTTTTATTGAGGCGACTGGTTTGTTTCTAGCAGGCAGAATATTGTTGGACGCAGACGGACAGACGAGTCCAGTCAGTGCCGTTAACCACCTCCTGTTGTTTTATCTTGCAGACAGACTGAAGCTCTGCGGCTCAGATGTGCTGATAACACATGAAGCTAACAGAGAACATGTTCGGGCTTTAATCTGCTTCATGTCGTCAGTAAGTGCATCGCAGGCAGGACTCTGCAGCACTTTCAGTGAATCTGCATATTTATGACGACTCCCATTTCATGCCCGATGCCTCCAGAGTCGCCCTGCTCGGTATTTCATGCGCACAGCTCCGGGACGTTAAAATAACCCCTCGGCTTCACGCCGTCCGTCGTTTGATTTACAGACGCTGACCCGTCTCCCCGCGTGACGCCGGCCCAGCCTGTAACCGTGTAATGGCCCATAACTGCCCGGCACAACTGGACCCTCACATTCATATCGGCTTTTATTTCTTCCAGCTGCTGGAGGTAAAGTGAGTAATGAGGTGTTTTATCCAGAAGGCACAACTCAGCAGCAGGGAGGAGGAGGAATGTGTCGTCTAAACTACTAACGGCTCTGAGGGCTCTGAAACACGACGAGTGTGAGGAAAGAAGATAATCTGTATATTTTAGACGGGGTTTGCCGCCAGGTAACAAAAAGTGTAATCGACGATGAGAAACAGAAGCTTGTTTTCCGTCCTCGATGATCTGGTGTCCATCCATCATCCATCCATCTGTCATTTGGTGAAGCCGGACTTCATCCAAACACATCTCTCAGTTCTGGTGTCAGCCGTCACTTTGTGTAGCAGCCAGTCGCTCATTTGTCCGACCACTCAGTGAACCACTTCGCCAACCAGGCGCCGTGCCAGTGAACCAATCAGATATTCTCTCATGTCGGTATCTCTGCAAACCAGGCGGCCATGTAACCATTTAGTCAAGTCAGCCGTCCAGCCCGGCTCTCTATCCAGGCAGGCAGAGCGGCGACAGCCAAACATGGAGCGGCTGAGTTTAAAGCCAGAGGACAGCTGACATCCTGCACGTCCCGGTGTGTCAGTTTAAATCCTCCTCCCGGTGCGTCAGACTAAATCTTCCCCCCCTAATTGACAGAGCAGAGGATGTTTTGTGCCAGGCGCACTGATGGCAGGAAGCAGCGGAGAGGGAAGCCGAGAGAAAACCATGTCGGCGCTACAGAAATGTCTTCCCCCAGTACAGGACGCTCTGTCAGCGGCTCAGTGTTGTGTAGTGCTCCTGTGTCTGCTGCGGTAATGATGTGAATCCACACTGCAGAAAATATATATATATAATAATAATAATATATATATAATATATAAGTATGAAGAACATCAGCTTGTATGTTTTCACACACAATCATCTCAAGCTGGAGTTCCTCTAACGGCCACAAGATGGAGAATCATTCAACTCATAAACCCTCTAGAGATGCAAAAATATCTGTTTGTTTTGGTGCCAGAGTTTTCGGGAGATGTCTGTCTTCTCTGCAGTAAAAGGAACCAGATGGTACTCGACTTGTGGTCCTCGTACGTTCAATAAACTCAACAGCGACGTCTCTTTCCAGAAATCACGACCTGGTTACTGAAGATAATCCACAGACCTGGTTGTGAGCAACAACTACACACTCAGGGTGTCACAATATTCGTGATCTTAAACAATTAAATATTGATATTATGTCAATAATCCAGTGAAGTTGTTCGGCCTTGAGCATCTTTTGTTTACGATTTCATCTGTTCGCCTTTTTTAAATTTTTCTTTTACATGTAATTGAGTGTAATTATTCTTTCTGTACACTTTAGTAATAAGTAATATTTACAGATTTTTAACCAATTAATTAGTATTAAATGTATTAACTGACAATCAGAGATGGGCACAAATACATCAAATGTACCTTTAATTAAAATACAAGTAATTTGTCATTTAAGAATACAAAAAGCTCAAAGTTCTACACAAACGGATATTATTGCATTTTAGCCATTTAGTGGCATCGATGCAGTGAGGTTTGTTTTGCCGGTTGTCATTATTTTGTGTTATTACAACACGGAAAAAACATCCAACATATTTAATAAATTATTAATCGTTAACCAATAATTGATTCTTAAAGCTCCTATTTGTAAGAAAAGTTGATTTTTGAGTCTCATTCCCAACATGGCGGCCGACTCGTCCTACGATCCCAAAGCGTCTCTATTACAGCGTCTCTCCCTACACTCACATTTTGAGGGTAACAAAAAGAGACATAAAATATAGATTTGATTGTTTTTCTGTAGATATTGCAATAATATTGTTTTATTTCTATCTAGTAGAATAAGTAGAATGAAAATGATAATATAATATAGCATCAGGCCACACCCTCAACACTTAGATAACCAAATACAGACAAACTGTGAGCCATATATTTAAAAAAAACAAAAAAAAAACTACTAAGTTTTGTTGGGGGTCATCTAAATATGGTATGTACAAAATTTGGTGGTGATTGGATGAAATTTGTGCCAAAAGAGGCAAAAACTGTGTTTGCTAAAGAATCCATCTTTATAAACTGATTATCTTTGAGTTCTGGGCTGTTAGTCGGTTTAAATGACACATTATAAAACGTTTCTTCGGGCTCTGGGGGATCGTGACCGGCATTCATCTCCCGACATTAGTGAAATATAATCAGAATTGCAAAACGGCAGAGTGCAACATCCAAATCACAATTTTTTGATTAAGCTAAAATTCGTGACAATCAGCATTAAAAGGAGGTGCTGTGGAGCTGCAGCGACGTCCTGCTCTACAGATCTTTGTCTCAAGATGTAAGAAAACATGTCTGTTTGATTCAGACTCCAACAAAAGTCACATCAGCAGGATTTTATCAAGCGAAAATGAAAATTGTGATGCAAAAAAGGATCATTCCCACTAATGATCCATCATATTATAATCATAATATCTGTTAAAGTGACATCTGGTGATGAAAGTGTAAAATAAATCATCATCAGAGACAAATCTGTAAACCATATTTCTTTATTAAAGATTAAGAAACTCCAAGCAGCATATTCATAAATAAAATAAGGGTCTCCCTTAGATGTACTGTGACAGACTATATGCTATGACAGTTCATGTTTTCATCTTCTGATGCGGCGCTGGAGTTTAAACATAAAGGGGGTGACACATGAAGCCGCCCCAGCACACACGCACACGCACACGCACACGCACACACACACACACACACGCACACAGACACACAGACACACACACACACTTCCTCTCTGCTGACCAATCACAACCTCGGGGTCCTCGCTCTCAGTCCGTCCGTCGTGTTGTGGAGCACAGTGTAAAAAGCAAGTCGGTTCACAAGAGCAACTACTGACACAGTTAGAAAACATCCACGTAGAGTCTGTTCAGATGAGCCGCGTCAGAGTCGACGGTCCAAAAACCCTCCGACACGTTCAGACGAGGCTGAACTGAAGTCCGGCTGTTCTTCCTCCAGACAGTGAAACACATGGCAGGTTTGATCTCATACACAGCATCAGCTCTGTAACCCACTGCGGCAGAGGTGAAATATATTCACGGTTTTCTGAACAGAGAAAAATTAAATCAAGATAATTTCTGCTCAGGACTGATCACATGTTGAACGTCCGTATCCACAGTAACACACTAAACCTTCTCTAACAGGTCGGATGCACCAAAATAAAGTACGTTGGTCCTAAAATCAACAGGCTGAACTGACTGAAGTCCACTGGTGATTTACGTCCACTGCCAACGCAGGAAGTGGTGAAGCCGGTGTGTAGTGAGGTGGAGGGTCGGGTGGAGCGTGTCTGACGATGGAGTAACGTCTTCAAAACGTTTTCTGCTCGTTTGTGACGAAACACAAAGTCACAAGTTAACCAAGTGTTAAGATAAAGCGACCGTTGGCATTAGACATAAAGAAAGTCACCAAACACATAATCCTGGTTCTGTGTCCAACTTTGACGTCGTTGTCCGACAGAATCAGTAATGTTCAGAACTAAAGGCCGTCCACACCGACGATCACTAGAGCGACAACGATGTTATCATCCGTTTAAAATAGATACTGGTGACCTGTTACAAAATAAACCCAGAAGAGACGGTTTCAACAAATTCAAAATTCAATTTAAAATTTAGAAGAATCAAAGCGTCTCGTTGACCAATTTTATTCATTTCTTGAGTCAACATCGATTATCCTGACGATCGTTAAAGAGAAGATACGACCAACAAAGATCTGGTCAGCTCCAGAATGTCTCAAGTAAAATTATGTTTTTTATTGTGTAATTTGCTGAATATGAGCTTTTAATACATTGTTTGAATAACCGAACCTGTTTGTAGAGTACACGTCTAAAAAGTGTCTCCGAATGCTTCAATCAGCTTGTAGATAACAGATAGAAAACATTTTAATCACTCCTGCAACAAAATCAACGGATCCAAAAGACGTCCAGTGGAGTCAGAACCAAAGTTTTTTATACGTTTTGACTTCAAGTTTTCATGACGGCCAAATTTTACTACATGCAGCAAAAACTACAGGGAGGATTCAAACCTCGAGCCTCGACCTCAGTAGGCTGCGTTTCAACAGCTTTTACCATGTTTCTGTCATCCAGCCATCCAAACCTCAGGTCCACTCATGTTCCAAGGCTGTAGGACCAGAACATTGTCTTCAATAAAGCTGATTAATACTTTAAATAAAGGCTACTGAGGTTGAGGCTCAGGTTTCAAATCCTCCCTGTAGTTTTCTCTGCATGGAGTTCAATTTGGCCGTCATAAAAACTTTAATTTTGAACCACAAGAAGTCTTAAGACGACTGTGACTGGAGCTGAAAAGAAGTCTAAAAACACAGTTCAGAAACTTTACTATGGAGCCATGTAAGGTCGTCAGTTTGACATCAATAGAGAACGTTGAAAAGATAAAACGACGTCACAGAAACTTTCATTCTGCTCTCCACTGGACGTCTTTTCAACGTCGTCAAACATGTTGAAAAGACGTCTTTCTGAACATGTTTTTCTGTAGTTGATGTTCTCGGTGTGGACGGCCCCTCAAGATGTAATTTGGGATAAAGTCAGTCAGCACTGCTGCTGTTCAATGAAAGGTTTCACCATTTTGTCAACCGAGCACTAAACGTACCTTCTGTCTGAGACTCGGTGTCCCGTCTACAAAATAATTGTCAGGAATGAAGCCTTTCGTTCCTCCACTTCCTCTGCCGACATAAAAAGCTTTTCGGAGTGGAAACCTTCTCTCTGACTCGTCTGTGTGCGTTCAACATGTCTGGCAAACGAAGTCAAAACTCATCAGGCCCATAAATGCACATTAATTGCACTTATGAAAGCAGAGCGGCGGGTGGAGTGTGTGGTCTCATGTTTCCTAAAGGTTCATCGTATAGACTTCCATCCAGAAAAACAATCCGGTGTTTAGCAAACATAATCAGGTCCCCTCTATATTACAAGCAGTTGAGGTATGGCACCTGCAGACTCTCCACCAGCTCCAGCCTCTGATTGCACTTTGGATAATGACGCCCTCTGTCATCCCTGCAGGTGATAATGGATCTCATTAGAAATGACTTGTGGGAATATGAGGCCTCTGGCTGTCACTCTCTCTCTCTCTGTGATTAAAATAACTGCTCTGCTTTGCAGGAGAAAAACCTGTATACAAGTGTCTCACATTAAATTCTCTAGTATCAAAAATTAAAGACGTATCTATAGAGCTGATAGTTCTTTCTACAAGACTTTTTTTCTTCAGGTTAAATATAACAAATAAAAGAAGGTCGGAGACTGTGAGGCTGCGTTCACACCGACACTGAACCATTTTCACCGAGATGCCTCCAAACACAAAGAGGGATGTCGAGTCACAACGTAATGTGAACCGAGGACTGGAAATGGCCCGGGGATTGTGGGTAAAATGGCTTTCAGAGTCCGATTAGCTTTGCAGAAAAACAACACGTCGATGTGCTTTGTCGGGGACAGTTGTGTTGTTTGGACCTTTTAGTTTCATGTCATCCAAAAAACGTTTTGTTTGGCAGTGCAATCACAACTTCACTGCTCGCTGAGCACCAACCGACCCCTTAAAATGTTCCTTCAGGCTCTAACAACGTTTCATTACCGCCGCCAAGAAGGTCGTGTTTCCAACGATGTCTTTCGGTTTGTCAGCAGGATTACACAAAAACTACTGAACAGACTTCCACGAAACCTGGATGGAGGATGTGCCTCGATCCAGAATAGATCTCATGAACTTTTAGTTTGGATCCAGATAAAGATCCAGGACTTTGTTCTCACTTTCTTTAACATTGTGAGATAGGACGTTTTTTTTCCCCACATTTGCAAAAATTCAGTCATTTTTCAGTGGCTGGAATCTATGAATGAGTACAAAAGGGGACTGTTGGGCCTTGGCTAAGGTATGCACTCTACCGAGGGCCGTTCTGGTTTTCATAATTGGTTCAGTTTTTGTTTGACAGAGACGATCCTGGTTAGTGTGAAGGTATCTCACTAAAGTTATTTTGCGCTGGTAAATCCAAAGCTTCTCCTGCTGTTGATCTGATTGGTTGAAGCCTTTGATGGACGGATGGTTCGTCCAACTACCTGCTGAGAATTTCTTGAAATACAGTTTCTGAAGGTTCCAGATGGTTCTGTGTGAAACCATCCGGCTCGTCAGGTTAACGTCAGAGCTCTGTTGCTCTTTTGGATTGCCTCTTGGATCAGAACTGGTTCGTGACGCCAAAACCTTCTGCTCACTGTGTGCGTATGTTTGAGGGCCGAGTGTTGATTTCGGGAGGGAACCAGCCAAACACAGCTGTTTGGATCTGAACACAATAAGCACATTGTTATTGTACAAAGATGTATTTAATTGAAAGAATAATGGATGTAAACTGACACTGGGACCAGTAAACCTGTGCTACTGATTTCCAGTTTTGATATCCATCAGTGTGATCACAGCCCAACAGTCTCCTTCGTCTCTTCTTCTTCTTCTGTGTTTCCTCTCTTTACAAACTGAAACTCGTCACCTGGACAGTACTGATGCCAAATAAAAGGCTACTATAAAAACAAACCACTCAGCTGTGTGTAAAATGTGACCCAGATAAAAATCACTTGTTTCCCCCCTTTGTTGAATGATACACCATTTACAGTCAACGTAAGAAAATGAATGTAGACTGTTGATTTGAAAAAACAACGTATATTATATATTCGATACAAATGAAAAAAAAAATTGTGATCATTTTCGTCCGATGCTGAAGATATATATAGGGTTGATACAGAGGTGCATAACAGTAGGTGTCCAACACTAACATGTCCCTACAGCGGTGCATCATGGGTAGTCGTTTACATCGATGAGTTGTGGAGAGACATCGTTTAATTTCGGCACTTAGAAAACAATCACAATGAATTTCGCGTCATTGTTTCATATTGAACAAAATTTACAAAGCCATTCAAACAGTCATAACTTTTTCATCAATGTATATATATATTTTTTTATCTGGTTTTGTTTGTTTTTTATAACTCAACTTCAAAAATTGAGAATATTCAAAATACACTTTAACCTCACTTCGTTCTCTTGGTATTTACACGTATGTACAAGAGAAAAATTACACCCGCCACCCGCCCACAGCCCCGCCTTTTTTTTTGTTTGTTTGTTTTTTTTGTAACATCAGCTTTTCTGAACAGGTAGTGAGATACAAAATCTTTTTACTTTGTACATATATGTTGTTTTTTTCCTTCTCTAATAATTCTCCTCTAACTCGCCTCAAATCCAAAACCGGACCAAAGTCCAGAGAGCGACTGATCGTTGATGCAGTTTGACCCGGTCCCGTCCCACCGCCCGTCCCCCCTCCTATCACTATATGGATGTACTGTGGGTGGCATCAATGGCTTCGGGTATGGGTCCTGCGGAGACTGCCTGGTAGGACATTGGCATGGGTGTCTTGCCAGGGCTCTGCCGGAAGAGCCCCCCGTTGGGAGCCCGGTGTTTGCACTGCATGCTGCCGCTGAGGCTGGTGCTGCTGAGTGGGTGGTGCAGGGGCAACGTGTTGCTGCCAGGGCCCTGGGATGGGGGTAGCGTCCTGCCTAGGGTCCCCCCATGGTGAGGGTGGGGTAGAGGCGGAGGCGGCGCCCCCTCCCCTGGGAGGAAGGTGGTCACAGCGAGGCCCGAGGGCGGGTAGTCCCGCACGTGCTCCGGCCCCGGCACCAGAGAGGCCTGGCTGGGCTGCATGCTGCCGATGTCCAGCGCAGAGATCTCGATAGAGGGGCCGGGGATCTGCTTGTGGGCCAAGTCCTCGTCCAAAAGACTGTTCATACGACGATGCACCTGTTCCAGATTCACCTCCTTGTCCTATAAGAGGAGGAGGAGGCGGGGATGGAGGAGGACAGAGGAGAGACAGGGGGAGGGAGGAGAGGAGGGAGGAGGGACACAGAGGCTGAGATTGGCGATGGGCCGGTTTCTCAGACTGATTCAGGTCTGCTGGTGCTCCATGCATTCTCAATCTGTCATCGCTTTTGGACGTGGCCTTTAGTTTTGAACTGATGGACTGCTATCAGCATGCCGGATGATAGACAGCATCGTGTTTCTGTTTGTCGTTTGCTGTGAAAAGCCCAGTGGGAACTGAGGCCACAGAAACCAATTTGAATGTGCACCTTGAAATCAAACTTGGCCAGTGGATTTTAACGGTTTGATGTCTGGAGAAAAACAATCCTGGAGCCAAACTGACCGAAGGAAGTTTGTTGTAAAGCTGTTCGAGGCTGCATTCTCGTTTGTTTGTCTCAAGGTTTTCATAAAATGTGTGAAGGAATGATCGAGTTCGGATTTAATCTGGATCTTGAATTCCTTTCGTTTTACCTCCGAGCACAAAGACTCAGTTGGGTTTCATGGTCAGTTTAAAATTCTGGTCGTAAGAGACAAATCTTTGAGTTTTTCTCTTCTCACTGAACTGAAACTGAAAATATTCTGTTTTCTTTCCCCTCTGTGCCGTCTTCTCCCTCGCTGCCCTTGGAGCCGGTACACAGTGTACAGGAGGATCGGTTCCCTATCAGAACAATTTAATCAAAACATTGGCTGACGGTGCATCTCCTGCTGACTGCAGCCATGCATACTTGTTAGGCATTAATAGACACTTGAGTGTTTCCCTGTTGAACCGCAGGTCTGCTTCAGCACACTGGGTCATGGGAAGGTAAAGGACGAGGGGTAAAGAGGGAGATAGGAGGCGTGACTCGCATATCAAGTGACGCTCTGGGTCTGAATCCAAATTCTGGACACGTCTGTGAATGAATGCAGCTACAGTCCCTGCAGCCTGTTGGTGTCGTGTGTTTTCTGAGAGAATCTGAAACGAACGCTCGCTTTACAACAAACGTATGAAGTCAGGTAACGTTCCTGAACGCAGCCTGTCTCGGCTCCAGCATCGGATTCAACTCAGAGGTTTAATGATATTAGTCACAGTAACTTATCACAGTGACACAAGTGATATTCAGAACAATGACACATTTACACTGTATATTAATCACACATATTCAGTTATGTTGCAGTGTTATCAGCACCAGGGATTTTATCAAGAGCCCCACCCCGACCCCCAGATCGTTTAGAGAAAGTTTTTTTATTTTTCAAGTTATAATCCTCAAGATTTTAATCATTTCAGATGCAATTTTTTAAATTAAATTATGAACATTATATCATTTTAATCAGCAGGAGCCATTTAGTTTGATTATATTATGTGATTCTCTTTCACGTTGTCATTATTACTTTAGTCGTCATCCTCGCACAGAGAAGAGTTACGGCTCTTTTTGTTCTTTTACTAGACCGACCGATTTATCTGCTGGATGATATTATCAGCTGATATCGGCCTGATTTACGATTATTATATTTCCTGTTAAGTTTACTGTTTCAGTGCATTAATCTGTAAAATATGCTGTTACACACTTTTATCGGTGTTTGAGGGATCGCTGCAAAAAATGTGTACATATCGGCCGAAATATAAATATATCAACATTTGTCCATAAATTTGCAGCTCAGTCGGGCTTTAATTTTCACGGTCTGTTCAGTGGGGAAAAGCGTTGGCAGGTAACGTCTCTGTGAACGACTTGTTGGTTCGAGCGTCATACTGACATTTCTCTTTATTAGCAGACGTTCAGGTCTGGAGGTGGAGATGATGGTGCTGAAGGCTGCCAAGCCAGTGACCATAGTTCAAGACTGTGTTTCAACATTTGTACGCGCGAAACTATTATTATTTTATAAATATTTGATATTTTTTAAGGAGACCTCGGGGACAATTTCCAGACATGTTTGTGGCGGGAAATCTCCAGTTTGTCGTGAAAAAACTAGATATTTTAAATCAAAACACAATGTTTTCCTAAACCTCACCAGACAGTCAGCACAGCGTTGTGACAACATGAAACTGAAAACTGAACTAAAAGAAACGTAAATTGTGCAGAAATGTTAACTGCCAACATTTATTCTGACTATTAAGTTGCATTTTTTGTCAGCAGATCAACAAAACGATGCCAGTCGGTTTGCACCGTACACAGATGAACAAACTGTTCTTCCTCTGCTGTGTTTCTGACAGAGCAGCTGTTTAAGGCAGGTTTGCTGCCCCCCAGTGGTCGATCCGTGTGTCAAATTCATATTATTATTAAGCCACCAGTGTCACCAAATCCACCAGGACTGAAATCTTAAGGATTATAATTTGATCCTTTGCACAGCTGTTGTATTTTATCCTTTAATTATTCATTAAAAAGAAGTTACATGCTCCTCTTCCAGGAGGGAATTTTGTTGAATTTCAAATAAATGTATTAATGTATTTCTTTCTCTTCCTCCCTGACAACAGATCTAGAAGCACTGAATATAAAGAAGTGATTGTTGTCGGCCTTTAAAAAGTGCATTGTTAAATTTCTCCCCCCAAAAGAAGCGACAGCCCCGATTAGCAGAAAAGCGACTAATGAGAGGTTAATAGAAATAAAAGGACGAGCCGTTGGTCTCTGAAAGGCAGTCATCGTGATGAGATGTTGAGGTAGAGTGGTGCAGAGAGCTCTTCCTGTGATACGGTATAATAGCCGGCACAGAGAGCAGCTTGTGAAAGCACACTTGAGGAAACCTCAGAGTCTCAGTGCATCTTGATGCACTGGGTGAGCACAGCGGAGGCTAAAGCATCTGCCTGCAGCCTTTGTTCAAACCTTAAAGGAACACGTAAACATACAGTGTTTATCCACGAGGCCTGAGCAGGTTTGAATGATCCCTCTCCAGCCTCAAAGAGCTCCTCTCAAAGCCAATTAAAGCATCTCAGCACAGGTTATTGTTTCAGCAGACGGCCGTCTCATTAAAATATGTTTTCTGCGGCGTCAAACTGGCGGCTCGCCTAAATAAATAAATGCCCGGGATTAAAACCTCAGCCGGTCGTTAAAGAAAGACTGGTGATGTAAGTGGAAAAGAAGAAAACAACAGCCGTCTGAAAGCCTCCATTAATTTGGAAAACAAACAGCTCTTTTAATGAGTGCTGCTGGTGGGGGGGATTTTAAATCACTCTCCCTCCTGCTACTCTGCGAATACTACAACTGGTGAGTGGGTTGTGCTCAAGTGTGATAAGAACATTTTCTGCTTTCTGGATTCAAGTGGCCCGCGGAAACATTTAAACTCTTTAGCAAAGAAGTCTTTTTTTATACCCGGCTGCCTTTGATATCACCGTCTCTCACTGTAAGACGAGTGTCTGATGTAACGGACATCTACCTCCCTGAGGCCGCTCGCTTCAGCTGTGCAGATTGGACATTTTCTCAGTGGTCAGCTTAAACGTTAACGATTGAAGCCAGTGATGAGGTTAAGTAATGTTTAACTGAAGCTCTGTGGAAATGACAGGAGATGCTTTAAGTCTACTTTAATCTCCTGGATTAAACCTGCAAGCTAGTGAGCTGTTAGCATCATTAAAGGAACAGTTCACCCAAAAATACAAAAATCCAGTCATCATCTCCTCCCTCCATGCTGATATAAAGTCAGGTGAAGTCTCGTAGTCCACACAACATTTCTGGAGCTTCACAGTAAAACTGAAGCAGCTGGAGACTTGATTTAAAACGGGAAAACAACCAAAGAAACATCAGATGTCTCCAAACAGCTCGTCTGCTGTGATCCAATTCTCTCGGCTTCTGGAGTCTTGGATTACAGCAGACGACTGCATGGAGACATTTCACGTTGTTTGTTTTTGTGTTGTCCATCTGTCCGTCCCATTCTCATGCATGTGACATCTCTAGCCTTGAGGGAAAAACCTAGTTTTTTCTAGTTTTTGCAACCAAAGCAGAACCACACATTATCCACTGGTTCTGAGCAGCTTGGTGCGCACGTTAACCAACAGGCTGATTTTCACTTATTTAGATCTTCCTGCACAAAACTTTCACTGGTGTATGATTTTTTCGAACTAGTTAACATGAATGCTATTTAGAAAATTATACATTTCTCCCAAACTTTTAATCCAGATTGGTTTCTAAATGTATCTGAGCTGGGTCAAACAGTTGCAGAACAATGCTTCACTTTCTAAAATCTAACTTTAAGACTTGCCAGTTAGCGAAGTGGTAGATATGTCTTTGACTAAAATCAGAATTTTCCCAATGAAGTCGGCTTTGTGAGGCTCTTTTGTTGCACTAGGATACATTTAGGACCTTTGGTGGTTCATGAGGAACTCAAACACGATTTCTGCCACTGAGAAATATTTGTGAAATCTGCTTTAATAACTTTGACTTTTAACTTAGTCTGAAGATATCACAGATTCCTCTTCTCCAATTTTCTATGTTAAACAGAATAATATTTGAGGACAAGCGTCAGTATCATTTCTAAACCCTTAAATTTATTTAACAAGATATTTACTGAGTTGTGATTGTTTTATAACAGACATGCATTTAAAGGCACTGAAACTACTTGCAGGATTTATTTAGATATTTATCACAGTGTAATTGTTTTTTCTGTTTAAGACGCCGACAACAGGTAAAAGTGAGGTCAGAGGTCAGCCCTTATGGAATGTGTTCATACAGTTAAAAGATGATCAAGTGAAACAAAGTAAGGAGAAACAGAAAGGCACTTTAAGAACCAGGAGGGTTTCTAATGGCGGCAGGCGTTAAAGGTGAGAGTCGGTGCCTGAAGGAGCAGCGAAGGCCGGCGTCAATTACAACGTTAATCATCGTGTCGTCTGCAAAGAGCAAAAGCCCAAATTCAAATCAATTGCAATTAAGACCGAGCCGAGACCAAATTAATTTGGGCCTTTTTCCCGCTTCGTTCAGAGGCGAAACGTCTGGTTCTGTAAATAACTTCCTGTTCAATTTTCTGATAAGCAAATTGATAATTGGCTTCAGCGGCTTTATCAGTGGAAGTTTTAATGAGCAAGAAGAAAGTGTAACGACAAGATGTCTGGTTTGAGTTTTGGTTTTAAGGTCTTCTTCATTGAGCTCCCACCTTGGATTACAAATAAAGATTGTTTGATATTTTGACATGTAATCATGTTATTCAGTTTATGGTTACATGGAGGAGAATATAATAGATGATGTTAGTTAAAACAAATTAATTTAGGTGCCTTAAAACAAATCCCAGCATTTTTACTTTTCGTTCATATTTACTGGAATATTTATTGTCACAGAAAAACAGGTGCGAGGCACGTTTCTGCTCAGCTTTAGAGTTACAATTGACCAAAAAATATCAACAAAACAAAAGGACCTCGGCGATGGCACAGATATGATTTTCTTCTTTTGTTTTGTCTTTATTTTAAATAGTTGTATAGGAGGTCTATTCTGACCTGTATCAATAGCTTCTGCTTCATCCCAGCCTCTCTCTCTGTCTGTCCAAATGTCCCTCCTCCCCTCCGATGAAGCAGTTGTAATGTCATTATATGTCAATGGACCAGAAACCCTTGCCAGTCTGTAATCCTTAGTAACCTGCACGAGATCATAGACAGTCAAGTGTAAATAAAAAGAATGACAAGGATAGATGGAGAGAGGGAGGGGAGATAACACGGGTGTCCACATTGACATATAATTTGCAATAAGACGTGACACAGTGATAGTAGCAGGGGGTTATGGACTGGGATGTTGGAGACAAATCTTACTGCTACAGGGCGACACACCCAACGTATACTGTCTGCTCACACTTTAGTTTATGGATCCACATCAAAGCTTTGCTTCCATTTTGTCCCCTGTCACATGACACAAACCTGGTGTGTTTCTGTTGAGGTGTGTGTTGTGTTGTGTTGGGCAGCGCAGGTGAATGTTGTTGTCTGGAGGTAAAACATGCAGGTCTGAGGTCAGTTTATGTTCAAGTGCAGCTTTAACAAGAGCTTTAAATGTCGAGCTTGTGTCCCAGTTCCAAACGGTTTGCATTAATCCAACTTTATCTCCTTTAAAAGGTGCAATATGTAAGACTTGGCCAGCTGTCATATTCGTATTCAAAACCAATAGGGGGCTGAGTAACTGCTAACTGCTGCTAGCTGGAGCTGCCATTAGCTAGTTAGTTCAGTTAGCTGTGCAGCTGTGAACTTGGAGCACCAGAAAAGTGTTGGTGTTTACACAGTGGGACGGCCTGGGGCTAGCTGGTTAGCATGCTAACATAGACACCATAATGTCAAAACTGTTGTTTCTTCACATTCTGTTTAACACTGAGCGTCACTGTGGCTGCTTAAACTAAGAAACAAGACCGACCGCAGATTGTAACATCATTAGCATCATCGTGGTGCTGGACTAAATTAAACTTTTACCCCCACCCCTCGTTTTCGAGTGCCCTCTTGCCCCTCAGAACAGAGATATAAAAGGTGGTGGTTGAAACTCCCCCTATGAAATGGAACGACCCTTCATGACGTCATCAGTTATCGTGGAGGTCGTCTATGTATTTCTAATATGGCGTCTTCAGCTGTGGTGATTTCTGACGGGGACAGAAAAACATGGACGCTCGCAACTCGTTCACAACTTCGCGCTAAAAGAGGAGTGAAATTAGACTCTGGAGGATCATGTTGCTCGATGTTAGCTTCATGCTAACATTTTAGCCATAACAATAGGATAGATAGTAACATTTGTTTTTAAGTCTGCCACGTAGTGATCAAAGCAGATTCATGGATTTTGCCGTTTTGTGTAAACTAAAATCAGATGAACATCAAGTGTAACTGCTGAATTTGTTTGTAGATGTGTTTTTATTTTGTTTCCTGAAGTCTTTGCACGACTACACTTTCTGATGTGACCGGCTCTCTGAAATCGTCATTGTTCTTGTGTAAATTAGGAAATAGTTTGGTACTGGGACACAACATGACTTTTGTGAGAGGGAGCACTCGAACTATGTATAAAATATTCAGCTTCAACACATGTTATTGATATTTATGTGCACTAAACAAACATCTATCAGCTGGGCTGTCACAGTGTCTTCTGCTAACTGATGGCTGTATGGTTTTTATTCAGTAGGCACTTTGTGAAGCTCGAGTATCTGTTAGCAACAGCAGTGAATGATCTGGACTGACTGTTCAAACCAGGCTGAGCTGCACTTTAAAGGTTCACTCGGGTTTGATAAATTACTGTTTTGTCTCTTGACGTCTTCCACAATGAAGTAAAAGTGTGTGTTATGGTTGTACGCCTGAGCGATCTCTCTCCTGTTAATTATAATCTCTCTACTGAACCCCTGGGTGCAGGAAACTAGCAAATCCTCACTGTAGAAAATGAGTTTATAACAATAATTCAATACGGAGCACTTGAATGGTTACAGATCCGGCACTGTGGGAATTAATCATTAAAGTCTGCGGGTGCACTCGGCCGTTGCAGCAGGGGGTTTGCTGGGAAACATACAGGACATGCCGATAGCCAAATCCCGACTCGCTGGTTTAATCCGATGTTTTCAGTTCGCTGTTTGCCGAAGGCCTCGAGTGTACGCGTCAAGGCGAGGAGGGACGAGTCCCGAGTGGGTGGACAGGCTGTCGTTTCATGAGCGTATTAGTAAAGGTGATGGTCAGGTGCTGTGTGCTCCATGTGGTTTAACAAAAACAGATGAGCTCTGTGTGTGTCAGTTTAGGCCGAGGTGAGTGGGGAGCGATGGACGGATAAAAGAAAAAATGGAGGGGGGTAATAATAAGAGACCAAATTTGATTTCAATCAGGGCTGCTGTGGCACAGAGCACATCTACCTATCTGCCCTACCTGCCCACCCTCTGTCCCCCAGCTCTCCAGCACTAACTGTCCTAACCCTCTCTCCTCTACAGCTGGGTGTACTGGAGCTCCACTAAGTCGGGGCTCGCGTCTGCGGCTGGATCCTTAAAGTAGAGTGTGGCAGTGTCTTCCCCCCGCTGGCCCGTCCGCCGGGCCCTGTGCTCGGTCACCTCTTTGGGCTGCTCCTGGCGGCAGCGGTTGCTGTTCCACCAAGCCTCCAGCCCGGCCACCAGGCAGGCCAGCAGCAGGCCGGCGGCCAAGATGCAGAAGACGCCGGCGAAGCTGTGCAGCTTGAGGGAGCGGCCGTCGGGGTGGGTGCTGCCGTGGCTGCTGAGGTCGCAGCGGCCGGTGCGAGGCCACCACTTCTGCTTCATGATGTCCAGGTCGCCCTTCTCCTGCAGCTCCAAGATCCTGAAGGAGGAGAGATCAACAGGTGAGTCAGAGAACATTTACCTGTGAAGTTGTAGTGAATCCCACATTTAGCCGTCTGATTACATGACATGTTAAATGTACTACTCATTGTTTGGAGCAGGAGGTGCTGAAGGCTTCAGTCAGTCACTTTTCGATGACAGGTCGTCAAATGCCACATAACATCTCACTGTCATTCAAAAACAATCATCCTGGACGAGAGTCATCTTGTGTGCTACTTAAAAAAAATTAAATTGAGTTTTGTCAGTGTTTCATGAACAAATGCAGCTGTTTTCTTTTTTGGCCCAAACAGCACGAAGTGATTTTCTCTCTCTGACTTCAAGTGTGAAAAACTTGAGGTGGCATCACTAGAAATAATCAAACTAGAAATAATTCAGGTGAGACATTTCTTTTGTGGACCTTAAGTGGCTGTAACTACCTACAATTTAAATGGAGCATTAGAGCTTGAAGTGTCAGTTTGCTTCATTTTTAAAAAGGGAAATAAAAGGCGTCCGCACTGTTTTTACTGGTGGTTCAGAGCATGATTGTACTTTGCTCCATGATTCCTGCCATAACTTTGAAACGCCACCACGCTCTCTGCCAGTGGAGCTGCGAGGCTCTGAGACGAGGCACTCGTCACTCGTCACATCACGTCACATCCGGCCACTGCTGTTAAACAGAGCACTTAAAATCAACACATTTCTTTCCAAGTGTTTTTGTTTTTTTTCACGTGTTAAACTGGATTAAATAGTTTCTAAACAAATGTTTTCAAGATTTTTCTTCGTGTATTAAATCAAATTAAATTGTATTTGAGCAAATTTTTTCCAAGATTTTTCAACTGATTTTTTTTGCGAGTTTTTTTCAAGATTGTTTTTCGTGTGTGAAACCGGATTAGCTGGGATGGAGCAGATACACAGGGTTTCTATTTCTGCTGGATGCCGGAGCACGACGCAGCAATTCAGCCGAATTCAGCACAGAGCAGACAGGAAGTCACACACCGAAACAACAACATAACATCTGTTATGTTACAAATACAAGCGCTTCTTCTAATCCTTCGGTTGGGAACACTTTGTATTGTTGTGTTTGATTATGTAATTAACGCGGGAACTCCTCAGTCTCGCAACTCTAGCTGTTAAAACACAGCCGGTGGGGGTTGCTGGAATGCCACGGACGTGCATCCAGTGGAGTCTCCGGGTTACTCAGCGATTTCCACCATTATTATGTACAAAACATTGACTCTAGCAGCGATTCAGAGGTCTGGGACCAAGCTCAAGATTAAAAGTGACCAGGAAGAAGGAATAAAAGATCTATTGAGAAGTGAAGACTTGTGTGGATCCTCTGGAGCAGCAGAGGAGATATTAAAACAGATCCTTCACACTGATGCAGGCAGCAGCTCGCATCATTTCATCTTTGCACTCTGACCTGAAACATCTCCACAGTTCCTTCACATGGACGTGTTGGTTAGCGACACACATTAAGTCCCGTCCAGCAGGCCTGCTCTTCTCGTTGCGTTGAGTTATGGAGTTAATTAAGCAAACTCTGCCGCGACCACTGAAGTCCAATCTGCTTTTAGCTGCAGTAAAATCAGAGCCCAATTTGCTGTATTTAATCTGCTCAACTCAGCGTGAACATGTTGAAGGTCAGCGCACTGCAGTTTCCATCTACTACCCCCCCGAAACACCCCGAGGACAAAATAGTTTCACAGCACAAATGAGCAGCAGAAGCAACAAAGTCTGCAAAGGTTATTAATGGCAGGATTATCAAATGGAAAGCAGGGATGGAGGTAATATAGCAGTTAGGGGACTAGGTATTAAAATGATGGTTGGAAACGTGGAGATAATGGTTTCTGCGCTGAACAATAGCTCTGCCCTCAATTTAACACTCGGGCACATTATTCCTGGCCGTCCCCGAGCGCCGTGCTGCCAGGACGCCTCGAGCTGCTGGACGCCTGCTGAACCGGGCCGGGCAAGAAACTTCATTACTAACGAACGTTTTGTCTCCATTCAGAGCCGCAAATTAATCCCTAAATAAACACAGAAGTCCTTAATTAAAGAGGACGTGTGAGGTGCAGAGGGAGGAGAAGGAAGAGGGGAGGCCGTGATGAGAAACAGTCCCACAGGCCGACAGCGAACCAGACCAGAGCTGCAATCTGCCACCAACAGAGGAGCTGCATGAAGACTGAACAGAAGTCACACGGCAGGAAACCTTTTCGGATCTCATTTAGACCAGAACAGAGCGAGTAGGTGGTGTAAAAGTCCGTCTAAATCTTGTGAACTTTGTGTGACGTGTATTTAATATCACATGCTGAAAGCAGGATTTAATATCCTGCTGCAAACACGCTCTGCACCGCCAAAAGAAGTTTGAGACTCCTGATTAAGAGCTCTTCTTACTGGTTGCTTTTAACAAAGTAATATTTTAACATGACTTCTGTGTACTTTTTACAACACTGTTCACTAGAAGGATGAGACGTGGTTCACCACTTTGTGACACACATGAACATATAAAGGATGTTTGTAAATGACTGCATTCTGTTTTATCTACATTTTACAAGCCTCCCAACATTTTTGAGTCAGGGTTGTAGCTACACTCCCATAGGGTGAAAAAGGCTGCGTTGTTCAGCCTATGTGCTCGTTAACAATCGTTTACAGCTGAAAGCAAGTTATTGTTTAACTTCTGCACATTAGATTTGAAACAGAAGCGTTCCAACACGTTCAGACTGAACTGAGTCTCATCCTCCCCTCAGGTGATCTGATCCGATCTCTCGTCAGTTACAAAGCTCAGAGCTTCAAGGAGCAGGTCTGAGAAACAGGATCTACCTGCCCACTGAACATGGCCAGAGAGGACGAGAGAGGATCACACAGAGCCGTGGAGAGAGAGGCAGGGATGAAGATGGGAGTGGACGGGACACGAGGGGGAGGAGGTGTAAATGACATTTCAGTGTGGAGCTGCTCTCAGGCCGCGGGCGTCCCTCCCACGCAGCCACGGGGAGCACGAACACATCCCAGAGAGCCCGTTCGCCCTCAGCACAGTGATCTGCAGCCGCTGATGCTCTGTGTTAACATCTCTATTAATGCTGCCGCCACTATCACAATCACTATCTGTGTTTTCCTCCTCGCTGCAATCGCACAGGAAGTTGCACGAGGAGTTTGTGATGGCGTGCAGCCCACATCAAACATTTCCTCTGGCTCCAGCTGTGAGCGGCTGTATAACAGCTGCCCATCTCATAACCTTATAGAGCGGCTCCTCACGACTGTGAGCCCCGCTGCTTCTCATTCCACACACCAAATCACAGGAACATCTACACCTGCGAGGGCAGGTGCACCGTCCTGCTGAGCTCAGAAATTCTTACAAAAATGATATTTCTCTGAAATATCAAAGTCTTTAATATGAAGGTGGATAAAGTTGTTTCCTGTGGGCTGCAGCCACCGCGGCAGAGGAGACGTCATGAAGAAGATACAGAATATCTGGCATTCAGACTCCCCGATTAATAAAGTCTGTGATAGTCCAGATCCATCGTTTCCACACTCTCCAAACAGCCGTGCATTCTGGTAGCAACGCGTCCTGCTACTAGAGACGGGGTGTCACATCGTCCGCTCCTCACTTGCATAGAAGTGAAATCTGGCTACTTTCTGCAACTCTAACTCGTCGCCAGTGTAAACTCTGAAAATGAACCGTTAATAAAAACAGATTCTGCAGCTGTCTGGCTTATTTCTCGCCTAAACTGTCTTCAGAAACACATTTCGCTGAGCTGTTTTTGTAATATCACAGAAAGTTCTTAAACAAGCTGCCTCGCATCCAAAGTACCATGAAAATTACCAGAAATTTCTGAATTAATTTTTCCATGTGTGAAACTGAGAGATACAAATATTAAAACAATAAATAAAGGAGAAATTTTGAAAAAGAAAAAAAAAATCTTGCAAATTTGTATTAAACAGTGAAAACATTTCAAGGAGAATTATTTTAATTTTTTTTCAAATGTGAAAAAAATCTTTTTTTTTCACATTTGAAAAAAAATTAAAATAATTTTTAACCGAATTAAAAGAAAAAAGAATCAAGAAAAATGTTAAAAGAAATCGAGGAGATATTTTGTTTTTTCATGTGTGAAACTGAGTGAAAGAAATACAATTGAGACATTTTTACATTTTTTAGTGAAGAAAAGATTTTTTCCCACAAAAATTGCTCCAAGATTGTTGGAGTGTTGTTTTTTGTAAAAATGTCTCAATTGTATTTCTTTCACTCAGTTTCACACATGAAAAAAAAAGATCCTGGATTTGTTTTTTTTCGGTAACATTTCTCCTGAAAAGGTTTTTTTTTCCACAAATATTACTCTGGAAGTACTTTCTACTGTAGACGTCTCTATGACAACTGTTATAAACACAGAAGAGAAAATAAATAATGTTTTTCATTTGAGTTTTGGCAGGAAAAGAAAATTCTGCCTGTTTCACATAAAAAAGATCACAGATTTCTCCTGGAACTTTCTCTTCACTGTTTAACCTGATTTTATTTTTATTTCTCTTTTATTTTGCTGCTGATATTTTTTATTGATTTTTTTTTTCTAATTTTCTTTTTCATTCCGTTTCACTTATAAAAAAAACAAAAAAAAAGTTTTTAAACGTGTGAAACTGAGTGAAAAAAAATCTTTTTTTTTTCAAAATTTCTCCTGAAAAAAAAAATGTTTTCTTTAAAAAATGTTTTCAAGAGAAATTTTAGATTTTAAATTTTCTTTTCGAAAGATTTCTTTTTTTCCCACATGAAAAAAAATCTACAAATTTTAATTTAATTAAATCTTTTTCATGTGTGAAACAGGCAACATTTTCTTTTCCTGCCAAAACTCTGTTTCCCACCCAGTTTCACAGATGAAGAAAACAAAAATCTCCAGGAATGTTTTTTTTTCGATCAGTCACAGACTTTTTTTTCTGTGTTTATGACACAGAAGAGGAAACGATTCAGATCAGACTGAAAATGGAATGAAATGGGAAAAACATCTTAACTTGCCCCTTCAGGGCTTCCGTAGTCAACAGTTGTCATAGAGACTTCTATGGTAGAAAATACTTCCAGAGTAAAATGTTTTTATTTTTCTGAGGATAATAATCAGAGTTGCTGTGCTGGGAACATTTTTGCTGCTGAATTATAATTGTATTAAAAGCTGTGAACACAGTGAAGGTCACCTCCATCTCACTGAGCCGGAGGCAGAAATCTCTAAACATCAGGAGACAAATTATATTTTTTTATTCTTGTTTCTCTCTTTTTTTGGTGTTTCAGGCCGACAGACCTTCTAAACTTCTGCTCCAGATGAAGCTGAACACCTGAGTGACATCAGCTGAGATGGCAGCCATCTTTAATCTTTGGATTCAACATGACAAAATTGGATCTATTTCTACCTGAATGATCAATAAATAACTTCTGTGATGAAACTGAGCTGTCATGAAGATAAAACTCACTGCTGATCACTGTGTATGACTCAGTGAATCTGAGGGTGCAATAACAGGAAGTATCAAACTTTTGACTTGACATCAATTTTTAAACTCATGTTTCTCTCCACACCAACTTCCTGCCTTCTTCCTGGGAATCGATCAATACGAGACGGATGAGAAAGTTCGGGGAGCTTATGCGTCTCCTCACACTGCTCATTCATGATGTAATAACGTGGAGATTTACTAAATGATGTTTGCGATTTTGCAAAACTCGCACTGGGATCAATTTGAGTTTGGGAAGCGAGAGGAGACGAGGTTTCACTCCACGGCTCAGTGAGCTCCTCTCACACTGAAGGAGATGATTGAATTTACCTGAAATATTTGCAGGCTTTACTGAAACATCTGCCCCGCAAAAAATCTAATAAGTAATCATCTCACGTCCCTGTGTTTACACACACTGAGAATAATCCCTTTCGCTTCACAACAGCGCCGCTTGTTTCATGTGAGCTTATTTGACTTTAGCGTCGAGCAGCGTTATTAATTTAACGCAGAGTAGAATCTGCCTGCAGGAGGAGTTTCTCAGCTCCCTCTAAACACCTTTTTAACAAGGTTCAAACACCTGCGCTGCTCCGTCAAGTTTGAACTAAGTCAGCGTGACACTTTTCATCCGACAGTCGGTGTCCTCTCATTTAAAAGCAGTCTGTTGTAATTGCCTCTGACAGTCTTCTCCACTCACATCCGAGGAGTTACAGGCCGATAATGAAGACTTAATGTCAACAAAGAGGATCAAACTCCCGACAAAAGCCTCTGAGCTTCATCATTAACTCCACGTCACACTTTGTTCCACGGCACAATGAAAGCAGCTGACAGAAACCAACAGCTCTCATCCAAAATGTGTCAGAGCAGGACTGTGACTCTGTCGGCATTAACATTTTCGTCTGTGACTGTCCGTTACAGCTGAAACAATAAACTGCTCGGACCTCCGGGCCGCGTCACGTCCCAGACATCATGTTTATGACTGATGGAGCAGGAAGAGTGTGTGTGGAATAACTAACACGCTGAAGGAGAGCAGATCATAGCGTCTGTTTTCATGCCGTTTGTTCCAGTGTGAAGTCATTTTCTTCTGGAGTAAATTTCTGCTAATTCATGTATTTTACTTTAAAACGGCTTTGAGATGCTTTTTCTGCTGTTGTTATAAAAATAAGAGTTTTAAATAAAGCTTCTTGTGTTGCATTAAAGAGACAAACATGTTTGATACGACTGTACTGATTAACCTTCAGACTGTGTGACTGAATGTCTTCCAGGCTTTGTAAATAAAATTCATTGCATCAGATGTCAAGTGATTTACAATAAGTCATTTCTGCTGCTAGCGCTGAAATCAAGACAACATACGTAGCTCTGGAGGAGAGTCGGTGCAGATCCAGACCTTCTGGAGGAATAAACCCCTGCGGTCACATCAGATTCTGTTCTGATCCGGAGCTGTTCACCGACGGGAGGAGAGCTCAGAGATTACTTTCTAACTTCTGGGATTAAAAAGTGGATTTATCTTCACTCCTGTTTATCAGCCTGACTGCAGCAGTGATCTGGAGGTGACCTCCTCTGTCGGGTGTTTCTGTGATGTTGACTGCTGACTGACGTTTCTCCTGAAAATGTTTTTCTTAATTCGGTGCCACACGTGAAAAAACTTTTTTTTTTTTCTACACATGAAAAAATAAAAATCAATAAAAATTTTCACTGTTTGACACAAATTCTATTTTTTATTATAAATTTTTCAATTAAATTTTTTTCACTCAGTTTCACACATGAAAAAAATTCTCCTGGATTTTAAAATGTTTCTTTTAAAACATTTCTCCTGAAAAGGTTTTTTTTTTTCACAAATATTACTCAGGAAGTATTTTCTACTATAGAAGTCTTTATGACAACTGCTGACTACGGAAGCCTTTAAGGGCAAGTTTATGCGTTTATTTTAATTTTTTTTCCATTTCCATTTTTCACATTTAAGAAACGGGGGGGTGTTTTCAAAATGTATCTTTTTCTTACAAAAAAAATCTAAAATTTCTCCAAGAACATTTTTTCACTGTTCACTGAATTTTTGGATTTTTTTCTTTTAAACTTTAACAAATATATTTTTTGAGTTCTTCTTTTTTAGTTCAGTCGACGAAGATTTTAGTAGCTCGTGTTTGAGTAAATTTGACAGTTCGGATTAATAAAGCAGCTAATTTATTTTATTTATGTAACATACAGTATATTCTGATTACATGTGGATGTTTGAGTGGACGTTATGAAAGTTTATGTTAAATCATCTGCTCGTTCTTCCTCGTCTTTGTTGGCACGTTGTTACGTTTTTGATGTTAAGTTACAGCTGGCAGCGCGTCTGTATGTTACTGTAGAGACGTTTGTGGCAGGTAAAGAGGTAAAAGGTGAGTCGTCGGCTCTGCTCGCTGGACGTGGAGTCACTTACTTCTGAGAGAAGAGGTCTCTGTAGGGGCTGCCGTGCTGCATGGCGATGCCGTAGCCTTTGCTGCTCATGCTGTTTCCTGACACGGTGATGGTGCAGTCGTCATCCGTCAGCGCTGCGTACTCCAGCACCGCCATGTCCCACAGGAAGGCGTAGGGACTCTTCTTCGCCTGCAAGACACAGAGCGAGGGAAAATGAGACACACGGAAACGCTGTTACATGACGACAGAGTCAAGTTTTAAAATGCCTCAGATATCAACGTTCTGAAATCCTTTTATAAAACACTAATCAGTTGTTCTTCAGCCCGTATGGCAAGAACATTGACTGAACTCTGTACACCAGATTTAGAGATTTCCAAGCTTGTAATTAAATAAACGATCATCAACTTTCACTTAAACCAACGCTGGTGTTTTCCACCGTAACAGGACGCTAATCCTCTTTGTTAGAGCGACTTGTACAGCATATCGTTCATCATCTTAAGCCTCGAAAGTGTCACCGGTGCGTCACTTACTTTATTATTTACACTAGTTCTGTATCATCCATCATCCCTTCACCTGTAACCTCCACAGGAAGGTTGTGAATAAAGAGCTCTTACAGCAGATAATAAAAGCTGTGACGTGTGATCCATTGAGATCTCTGGAAACAAGCTAACAAACAATCTACCAGGACTTTTCTTTGCAGAGCTGATAAATATTCTTCATTAAGAAATTCTTAAGACGTCGTCTCTAAACGTCTTGTTTCATCAGGTTCAAGGTGATTTAAAATGGCAGCTCCCCTCCTGTTGTAATCTTAAACAAGCCAGCGCCACTTTCTACAACAGTTTCTTGATGCAGACGAGGTGACGGTAACACATCGAACAGCAGCAGCGGGGTGCAGAGTAAGTGGATGTGGGTGTTTCCACTGTGTCAGCAGCAGCTGCTTCACTTCAACCTGTTCACTGTCACCGCTAATTGTTCACACGTGTGTGAGAATTCATAGTGTGTGTGTGCGTGCACGTCTCTCCTCCCTCCTCGTGCAGAAGTTTTAAGATCCACTCATGCTGTTACAACCTCGTTACTACGTCACGTCTCTCTGATGCTCTGATTGCACTAACTTCTGGTGTTTTTCCTCTCCAGGTAATATCGGAGGGGGAACCTGAGCTGTGTCTGCAGAGCCGTGCGAAGATGCTAAGCTACGTGGCGACACGCTGGGATGCTGAGAGCAGAGCAGCGTTCAGCAGGAGGATCAGAGGAGGAGAAACAAAAATCACAAAGGAGACGAACAGAAGCTTCACATCCACAGACACTCAGCAGAGACATCCACAGTCACTCAGCAGAGACATCCACAGTCACTAAGCAGAGACATCCACAGACACTCAGCAGAGACATCCACAGACACTCAGCAGAGACATCCACAGACACTCAGCAGAGACATCCACAGACACTCAGCAGAGACATCCACGGCTAAAACAAGACCTCCACTCCTGAGATTGAACTATAATGAGTGAGCAGCGACATCAGGAGTCATCTGGAGAAACTAATGAAGGATTTGTGGTGAATTTCAGGAGTTAAATTGCAGTAATTCAAAGAAGAAGAAGAAGGAAGGAAGCAGCTGTGAAGTCTCCCTCTAAAGAAGTAAAACGATTGTAAAATGTTATTGAGAGTTACTGTTCACTCATTCGCTAATTGAGCAACACTTAATTATTCATTACTGTCAATAAACATGCGTTTGGTTATGTCAGTGTATAAATGCGACGCTGTAATATTAAAGATGTGTTGACAACCTTGTGTTCGGTGATGCTGCTCATCATGATGTCAGATGAATAATGATGCACTGCTGTGATTATTGATGCAACAGACTGACGCCATGTGTATCTGTCAAACACATTAAAGGAGCTTTATGTAGTTTATGAGAAGAAATTCAAACTCAGAATTTAAACATTTACAATATTAATGAGGTAATAATACAAACTTTTTTTCTATAAGTGAATAAACAAGCTGTTCTCAGAGGAAAGTAAGGTCCCAGAACACTGTTTGAAGGTAGAAAGGTGGCAGGGTCCGCCACATATAAACAAAGTAAAACAGTATAAATTGTGTTAACTTGTGACCTTAAAGTCAGTTGGATTATTTTCTGTCTAAACAAACCTGACCCTGAGTCTGACAAACACTTTAACATAATAAAGTTATTTAATCAGAGGCATGAAACTTGCCTCAAAGTGTTTTTTTATCACATGTTCGTTTATATCTCACCTACACACCGTCAGGCCCAACAGTGGCAGAGAGGAAGAAAAATGATGACTCATCCTGCACTCGAGGGCGTGTCCTAATGTTTCATCCAATAAACTCATCCTTGATTTTTATGACGCTGCCGTGGACGAAGAAGAGGAAGAGGAAGACTCTTTTTGTCACTGTGGTTATAAACAAATGCACAAGCAGGACTTCAGTCATGCATTAATGTATGGAGAGGTGTCGGAGGCGCCAGGAGCAGTTAGGGGTTTGGTGCCTTGCCCAAGGGGACCTCGGCAATGCCAGTCCGAACTCCATATAGAGACGAATACACTTGATCCTGTTTGAATTGTGTCATGAATCACACATATGATGAACTACATCGTCTCATCAACACCAGAACCAGCACCAACATGGAGCCAGCTGGGCTCAGAAAAGCTCGTAAACAAGATGAACATCACAATAAATCTGCTCATACTGACAACTGCAGTTCTGGTTCTGGTTCAGTTCTGTGAGCTGCTGATATACAGGAGCAGCTCTACAATGTTGAAGTTAGGAGACGACGTCACTAACGACACTGTTGGCTGTGTTGTCTTTATAATGACGTGTTTTCAGTCTGATGTTTCAGTAGTTTGATGACAAACATCATGTGTGACTCATGACACAATTCAGACAGGATCAGTTAATTATCTGTCTCTCTTCATCACTACCAGAAACATAAGGTTTTATCAAATAAGGTCCATGAGGGGAACAGGAAGGGGCGGGGCTTCAGCTCTCTATCAAGTGGCCCAAGCAGGTCTTGAACCGGCCACCCTCTGGTCCCGGCAGACTGAGCTACTGCTGCCCAAAATATGTTGATAAAAAGTAGGAGGGAGTAGGACGCCGCCAGAGAGTCGGAGGAAGCATCCTCTGATGTCCTCCAGCTGCTGTAATAACTGTGGACAGATAGCTTCACATGTTGCTAATGTAACTGCCACCATAGGCCAGTTATGGAGTTTCCTGATGGATGGATACTGTTAGCTTTGTTGCTAAATGAACTGCTACCATTTCAAATATCCAGAATCGATATTTGATACTTTTGACAACACTATCCTGTCGTTAAACTGGCCTGCGTCTCGTCAGAGGCTGTGTTTTTACCAGTCTGCACAATCAGCAGACGGATGGCTGCCTGGTGAGAGGAGACACATGCAGCACTGTTTGCTCACTGCCCTCTTTTACAGGAAACAAGTATGATGAAGCAAATAGCGCTTCACCAGTCGTTTCATGGCAACGTATGCTGGGGGCATTCTTGTCTGGTGTTAGGGTCTGGTTAGCTTTGGAGCAGCAGCTCCCTCCATCACTGCAGCACATGTTTGTGTCTCAGGAGTCAACAGTGGTATGAAACAGAGCTTCAGCCTCAGTGTGTTTGATGACGAGCGTTCAGGTGATGAGGAGGAGGTCTTCACACAACTGTTGTTGGTGGAGAGGACGAAACAATGAAAGAGTCTCTGCAGCCTGAGAGGATGTGAGTGTTCCTCTCTGGCAGCATGTGGGAGGACCGGGGGCAGCCGAGCGCCGCTGTATTGGAAAAGCATTCGACAATCGTAATAAAACTGATTAAAGTGTGTGTGTGTGTGTGTGTGTGCGTAACCGTTTGGGGTTACTGCAGGGAGAAAACGTCAAAGAAGACGGGGGGATGTTTATCATGCAAATGGCTGAATAATGGATGCGCTCAGAGCCGATTTGTCTCCGAAGCTAATTTGTCATCGGCTTTTTGGGAGATGTATGGGTGTAATAATGTACAGCAGGGAAACACGACTTCTGTGTTCGCACACACACACACACACACACACACACACACACACACACACACACACACACACACTCTGTTACACTGACTCACTAATTGGTGCATTGTGGAACTGCTGCTGCAATTAAGTAATGGGTAAACAGAGGAGTGTCGTCGTGTGTTTGCCTGCTGTGAATAAAACAAGAGTGTGTGTGTGTGTGTGTGTGTGTGTGTGTGTGTGTGTGTGTGTGCGTGTCTACAGCTACTGATAACACAGCTTAATGCGTGTGTGTCCTTTACACACACTCACCTGATGGTATGGATCAATATGAAAACGTTACATGTGTGAGGTGTTTTTACACGTTTCCTTCCCTCTCACCTTGCGTATGCCCTCAGACGGGCTGGACACAGAGTAGTCCATGCCGTTGTTCTTGCTGATCGTCCTCCACAGCTCGGCGTAGGTGCTGTCCTGCTCCAGAGGGTTGGTGCCTTTGTTCCTGAAGTAGTCGTAGACCGCCGAGTCCCTCACCGTGCCGTAGTCCACGTCGATCTGCCGCGCCAAGTCCTGGAACGACCTGGAAGACACGACACAGGGATATTTAACATTTCACTTTATTTTTTATATGTATTTTAACTTTTACATACTCGGCTCTTCTCATGTATTCTATAACTCTAACACGAACAGTTTCGCCCTGAAGGATCAATAAAGTATTTCTGATTCTTTCTTTACTAATATACATATTTCAAACAATTGTGGCAAAGAATCAGCTGCTGTGACCAGAGCCGCCAGAGCGGGCGAATTTCCAGAGCTGATTCTGACTGTTTTGTGTGAAGCCAAGTAAATTTTTGTTTTATTTCTTTCTGGGGAGACTTTTTCCCCCCATGTGTGCAGCAGAGTGACTTTTTTTGTAGGAAAAAAAATTCATGTGTGAAGCCAAGTAACAAAAGTTTTTTTCAGGATTTGTTTTCCATGTTTGAAACGGAGCGCCATTTTGTTTTGGTACAGGATACATTTTTTTTAAAGTCTGAACTCAAAAGTTAATGTTTTTTTTCCAGGAGAAAAAATTAGTAATTAGTGAATTTTTTTTTTTTTTTTTTAAGGTTTTATTTTCCATGTGTGAAACAGTGATAGATTTTTTATTCACGTGTGAAGCTGAGGAATATTTTTCCAGGAACAAATACAAATTCATGCATGAAGCCAAGAAAAAAAAAAAAGAGAATCAGGATTTTTCTCCATGTTTGAAACAGAGCACTATTTCTTTTGTACAAGAGTTTGTTTTTTTCATGTCTGAAGCCAAGTTAATGTTGTTTCCAGGAGAAAAAATAAGTAGTGATTAGTAGTGGGAGTTATTCATGTGTGCAGCAGAGGGATTTTTTTCTCCAGGAGAAAAAAAAATCATGTTGAAGCCGAGTAAAAAAATGTTCAGGATTTTTTTCTCATGTGTGAAACGGAGTGATTTCTTTTTTGTCCGAGATAAAAAAAAATGTTTTAATGTCTGAAGCCAAGTGACTTTAATTTTTTTCCAGGAAGAAGAAGTCATGTGTGATGCAGGTGATTCTCCTGAAAAGCTCGACCCACGTCTGAAGCAGGTGCATGAGCTCGACCGCACATCGAGGGTGTTAAGAAAATCTTATTTCAGATGAGTTTGGACCTCGGACACTTGGCTTACAGCAGACGAGCTGCACGGAGCCATTTCATGTCGTGTTGGTTGTTATTTCGGTGTGTGTGTGCAACATGTGTGATTGTAGGACGTCACTTGTTCTGTTCAGGATGAAAACTTCACTCTTGGTAGTAAATTGCCTGTTTTTCATTCAGAGCACAGATGTGACAGTAAACTGATTTCAGGTCAGCAGCTGTTTGGAAAAACAACATTGTTAAAGACTGTGGGGACTTGACGCCTGTGGACACCGACGTGGTGGGAGACCAGTTTTAATCAGAGACACCCGAGAGACGGACTGATGATTTTTTTCTGACTGCCTCGAGGTGTTTGAACAAAACCACCTCTTTTTGTTTTGTTTTTGTCGACAGAACAACAGCAGATCTGGAATTTCATAAAAACAGACAACAGGCAGAATATTGATTCACTGAACACTGAAGAGAAGAGATTTATTTTGTTCTCACTCCTGAGAATTAAAAATTCATTTTAAAACACCTTCTAATGGTCTTTATTGATTAATAATAATGTACTTCATATGTCTAAAAATGACTTCTATCAGACTCTGAAGCCAAACCAGGATGTGTTTCTCACCCTCACCAGCAGGTTTTTGTACATAAACCGACAAGAATTAAAGGTTCAGCACTGTAACAAGAGAGAAACGGAAAATTCAACCTGGACGTAAAGTTGCAACATATATGGAAAGTATGTTTCTGTTGCATCCGTGTCTGTACTGAAGAAAGTCTGTATTGTTTCTCTTTTAGACTCTTCTTAGCTCTCCTGGTAACAGGTATGATCATCTGACAGGTATATCTGTGTGTGTGTGTGTGTGTGTGTGTGTGTGTGTGTGTGACATCCAGAGGTGTATAAAATAGTCCCTCTTTGAAGGACCGTACTTAAATACATTTTTTTTCAGGAGCAGCCACTTTCTGTGACCACTCCTGTGCGACCTGATGCTCTTCAAGCTCTAGTGTTTCCTCTTTTTGTTCAGTTCATTTGAAGCAGTGTTATTTGGTCTCAAGTGGTCCAGAATACCAGCAGACCTGAAAAATACCTCATCCATCGTCTGCAGGGTGGAAACATGGAAACGGACTGAGGGACGGAGGACATGGGGGGGGTAAAGTTATAACAAAACAAAACAGCTTTAAAAGATCTGAAAACAAACAGGAAATACAGTGAGAACTATTCATTATTCAGCACGGAGTTTGAGATGTGAGCATGTTTATTTATTCCAGAAAGGAGCTGTGTTTATTTCAGTTCATTTCACTGAATCAGCTACAAGCAGTGACCCTAGAGCACAAGGGATTATGGGTAGAGGAGAGCGGAGGCATATGATCTCCGTGTTTGGAAAGTTTAGCAGAACACGACAGCTGAAAACAAAAGTGTGGACGTTCACGATCACAGAAGAAAAACAGATGCTGTGACTGTCGTCTACTGCACATGTGGACCGTACTCATTAATATCACTGTTATGTTGTTATGTGTCAATTCAAATGTGTTTAAATTGTATTTTTTTTAAATAACAGCCCTGACTTCCTTGATTTCACCTCGATTCTTTCAGCATGAAGTACAATTTGCCCGATTGTCAAGTTAAAGACGGTTACATGTTTAGTTTAATGTGATAAAGTTTGATTCTGATCTTATTGCCGTTTTACATGATTTCATTTCGTACGAAAGAAAAGGTGGACGAGGTTTTTAAACCCTAAACTTTGCCGTCAACCAAAATCCACCGAGGGAGGTGATTTTTATGTCCTCGTACAAAAACAAGCTGAGTAAAAAAAAAAAAAAGGTAACTTCAGTTTGTTAGTTTCCAGCTTTCGTCACAGGGAACCTCCTGAACCTCGCACCTGAATCAGAGCAGGCGGCTGTAATTTCATGTTCCAGGTAGCGGGGCTGAACACCAGCTCTGAGTTTTAGAGGGTAAAAAGCCATAATTTCATGATTTAACAACCTGGAAAACAAGAAAAGTTTGTCACGAGTTTTGATAAAAGCTTGTGAAAATGTGCCCGCTGCCTGCGTGTTGACAGCCAACAACACGACCGTGGACTGACGAGGAAACCAGCACTGATCTCTGGATTATACGTCCTGGGGGTCAACCAGAACTCTGGGACCCAACGGGTACGAGACGAACAAGATCCAAGTTGTGAATATTGTCCAGGGAAGTCCACAGCTCACCGTCTTTAACTTGACTTCACACATGAAAAAAACAAAAACTCTCTAAAAAAACAAAAAAACAATCTATTTGAAACAAAAACCAAACTTCTCCTGACAGAAGACATGTTGTCTGTTCCTCCTGCCTGCTGTTGTTGGTATGTTTGTTTTCTTTATGTTGCGGCTGACGACATGAAGGCGTCTCCACCTTTAGTTTCCACCCCTGGGGGACATGCCCTGGGGGACAACAAGCGCTCCCGGCACCATAAAGGCACATTTTGATATAAAGCAAACAAATAAAAAATGTTTAATATGGAACATGAGTATTATTGTTATGCTCATTAATTTATCTTTATATATATTTCAGTATTTACACGAAATGGTTGGTCATGTAATTATAGGAAAAGTAAAGCTCATGTTGTTTATCGTTAAGAATATGAATAAAAATATATAAATATTAACATAAAAGTTTAGATTTGAGATTCTTTTAGATTACATTTGTTTTAAATGACTGTTAAACATTATTTAAACTAGTCAGTTGAGCCCCAGACATGCACCCTGATCCTCGCCAGCACGTCACAACTCGTGACGATGGCGGACCTGTTGATTGTTCATGTTTGTCATCACTCTATATTATAAAGACAATGTGGCAAAGATGCTTTAGGATTCATAACCTGGATCGCTCCCTGCACTGACAGACTAGGATTTACTGACGGGGGACTGAAGTTGTTGTATCCTTCTGTGCTCGCTTCAAATCCACCAGAACACTTTGATAACAATAATAATCTTACCGCGCAGAACATGACGAGTAACCTCAATCGGATAGTTTGTTTCTAGCTTTGGCGTTTTAAGTATTAATACACATTTCGCATATTTGGTGTCGTTTATTTGTCACGTCCCCGGTCGAAAGACTCGAGACAGCTCTTGTTTGTGGCTTTAAAGGTGTAAATGAAGCTGGTGAAAGGTTTTCTAAAAGTTACAGGAAAAAGTTTTAAAACATTCACACACACACAGAAAGAAATGTGATGAGGCTGGTAACTTCAGCTGTGTATGTTTGAATGTCTGACATCAGAGTGTTTATCAGCTGTGTGAAGTGATGTCATCAGTGTGATGAGCTGCTGCCTCCCAGCCGCTGTTACAGGCTCCAGATCAAAAGTGGGATTTTCATTTTTACCTTTGTTGTGTGTTTCACGCCAAATAACTAAAAGAGGGAGAGAGAGAGGTGCAACATCAAAGTCTGAACCATCTTTTTATCTCAGGATTCAACCATCGTGTGTGTGTGTGTGTGTGTGTGTGTGTGTGTGTGTGTCTGACTGGATCACATGACGCTCTGCTTAGATTTCATGTTCAAAGAGCCATCGAGACACAAACAGGCCTCTTCACTGGACACCAGCTTCATCTCCAGCTGGCAGAGCGACGTTAACCGTGGCTCCGTGTTCAACGCGCTCAGAGCCAATCAGATCGTCTCAGTGATGAGCTGATGGTACGTGTGAAGCTGTGATCACGCAGCGTCTGCACTGCTTCACATACTGATGCCATTTTTTCTCACGACACAAACAAACGTCACACCAGCTAACAAGTGACTGACTGACTGACTGACTGACTGATTTCAGATCTGAGACTTTCCAGAAACGTTGCAAAAGGAGATAAAGGGAATTTTGCATCTTACAACTTGTTGCTTTGGGACAAAACCAAACATTTGTATTCTGAAATTTCACACAGGAACAAGACGAAATTGTTTTCTTTTCAAGCGTCTTGGTCACAATTGGAGCTCGAGCGAACAAGTGAGGAGCGGTCGGATCCTAAAGTTATTTTTTCTTTTTCAAGACAACCAAGACTGTTTTTCTGTGAGTGGAAAAAATACTTTTCTCTCTCGCTCACATTTTCCTAACAGCCAAAATAAAACCATGTGTACATGTAATACAAAACCAGGTATTTTTTGACTTGATGCCAGGACGTTTCCAGCCGTGTTTGTGCAGCAAAACGAGCTATTTTAAGCCAAAATATGATGTTTTTTTAACCGTATCTAAGTAGTTTTAGTGCCTAAACCCAACCAGAGCATAAGCACAGCATTAAATAGGAAATCACACATAAGGAGATGGAAAGTTGCAACATAAAGAAATTCAAAGTGAAAGAGCTCAGCTCGTTTTAGCACCCGCCGTAAACACAATGGTAATCTACTGCGTGGCTGGTAAATGTATTTAACATTTATTAGACATCTGTGGACAAAATAAAAGTTAATTTAGCGGCTGTTTTTTTCTACTGGACAGAATTGTTGCCTTTTCCACTTCTCCGAAATTTCAAATCAAAACACTTCACATTACAACTGTGATTAAGTCGATATAATCTTTGATCAATGGACTGTGTATCAATTTGCTCTGAAAAAATCTACCTGCTGTTTTAAAACAAGTTTAGATTTTCATCTGTTGTAGCGACACGTCATCATCTTCATTCATCTCATCAGAGAGATCTTTCTGCTTTGACAGATGTTTAGAAGATGAGTTTCATTTTCATGCACAGATCTTTCCACAGAACCGACACGCAGGTCGTATTTGGTTTTAAAAACACAGAACAGTCAAAACTTCTGCCTTCACACATCAGGAACAGTCAATCTGCCTGGATTTGAATCCGTCTGCATAGAGAAATAATGCTCTTCTCTCAGGCTTGAATGCACGAGTACACACTTGACCCGCTCGACAAAATTGCAGGTACATCATCTTGTTTTTGCCTGTTTATCCTGGGTATGAATAAAGAACGGCATCTCTCGTTTCCCATCAAAAGCTACAACAACAGCCACTTCATCTCCGCACCAGCTCCTTCCTCTTCCATCTTTCCTCCTCGAAGAATCAAATCCAAGCTGACATTTTCATCTGCAAATCCCCGGCGCGTTACTCCGTGAAGGGCGATTCATTCAAGAGTAAATGCTTAGTACAAGACTTTGCTTTTATAGACATTCAATGAATGTTGAAGTGGAGATTTGCATATGATGTAGACTTCTTTACAGCTGCCTCAGACAGCAGAGAATCATCTCCTCTTTGACTGACGGCCGTCGACGCCGGCTGCTGTTGCTCTTCTCTGTGTGAAGTTACTCCAACATAACACACACTGAGAGATGAATGGAAACTGTTTTGCAGCCTGTTGACGTCTTTATCGCTCCAGTGGAAGGTTTTACGAAACACAGTTAGTGTGGATGGATGCTGCGACCTGTTAGTGATTCAGACAGGTGTGTTTTTACATGATGAGTGGAACGCTGTGTGAACATGTAGGAAAATGTTGCGTCTATTAAAAACATGAACTCATCTGAACTGGTATCAGCAGGATAAATGTGTGTTCGAGCTCGCGTCTGCTTGTTGCTAACCAGAGAAGCTAAAGCGTTGGCAGCTGTTAGCAGCGAGCGCAGATGTGACTGCTGTGGTTTAAACCGAGCACGTTAGCGCTGCGTCTGTTTGCACCTGAGGCCACGGAGCCGTGAAACTGAGCCGACGCCACTGTAAACAACAACAACAAAGGGAAGAAGAAAAAGGACTTTTTGGCTTTCAGAGCTCATCCTCCATAACAAATAATAAAAACACAGCCTCACAGCTCTCTCCTCATCCTCCTCATCCTCCTCATCCTCCTCCTCCTCCTCGTCTTCCTGCCTTCTGTGTGTTTGATTCTGTTTCATCCAAAAATACATCAGCTGACATCATCAGCTTCAAATCTGGAAAACCCCTGAAACTGCTTCTTAACATCATTAAAAACATTTTTTAACATGGTTCAACTGATCTTAATGGTCAGTCTGGTGTTATTTTACAATAAAAAAACAAGTGTAAGTACATTAACTCGAACAATTTACTTTAATCAAAATGTGAGTTACTTGTACTTTTGAGTATTTCTGTTTTATGCAACTTTAAATATCTGTTTATTTGTATAAATTACCCAAAAGTCATACTTGAGTAAAAGTAAAGATACTGTGTTAAAATATTACTTTGGTAAAAGTGAAAGTCACCCAATCGAATAGTACTCGAGTAAAAGTCTTCAAGTATCTGATATTAAATGTACTTAAGTATCAAAAATACAACTAAAGTCAATGTTAGCTCTACTTATAAAACAAATCATTTAAAATGTGTTACTTAAGCTACGATACAGCATGTAATCTGAAAAGTAACTAGTAACTAAAGATATCAAATAAATGTAGTGGAGTAGAAGTATAAAGTAGCAGAAAATGGAGTTACTCAAGTAAAGTACAAGTACTTAGTTACCGTTGTTTTCTGTGTATCTGTAGATGTGATTTTTAAAACTATTTACAGATATAATATGTTACGTGTCTGCGTTAAAGGAAGAGTTCACCACAAAACTGAATATTCAGTCATTACCCGCTCACCACATGCTGATGGAAAGTCTTTGACTCGTACGTGGAGCGCAGAGCTGACAAACATATTAAAGACGACTCGCTCTGTAAAACTTGACCTCATCAGTCTGTGTGCGGTTCATCAGCAGAGAACATGAGAACATCATTGTGTTAATTACTCATTCAACCTCAGGAGTTTCTCACGCATTTGGCTGATTATTAATCTGAAGGAGGAGCCTTAAAAGATTCATCAAGTCGAATCAACGCTTCACAACGAGAAGAGAAAAGCTGCAACTCGTCTGCAGTTTGACAAACCGAGGAGCGGGTGGAGTGAAGCAGAAGTAGAGCTGATCTTTTTATGAATTTCAAGGGTCGACAGTTTAGCTAAAAAAAAAACAAAGCAGCTCTCAGCTTGAATATTTCTCCATAAAGAAACGGCACGGCAGCGTCTGAGTTCAAGTATTTAATGCAGCTGGAAAAGTCTCTTGTCTAAACTCTGCGCTCTGTCTTTCGAACACTTTAACCCTCCCGTTGTTGCTGAAGAACGCGCTGGCCTCAACTTCTGTTTCGTGGGAAGCGATCGTGTATTTTTTCAGCTCCATAGAAGCTGCGAGTACAGAGGGAAAAGTTCTGAGTTCACCAGTTCACACAGGATTTACATATTATGTAACGCGCCAAGAAGTTTTCAGATGCTGCGTTCCAGTGAAAGCAAGAATACCACAGAGTAAAAATACTCCACTACAAGTCCAAGACAAGCAAAAACAAAACCAATCATTCAAAACCTCAATGAAAGATCGCTCAATTTTGTGACGTGTTGCGTTCAGAGAAATGGCTTTCTATGACAAGTATTATCAGCAAAATGTACTTAAAGTATGAGAAGTGAAAGTCGCATTTTACTGCTGTAGATGTTTGATGTTGAGCTCATTTCAATTCCTGAGAAAATAAGAAACTCTCTGCAGATACGAGACACTAACACGCCTTTTCTCCCCATTCAGCCTCCCTCTCTGTCTGTTCACGTCTTTCACGTCTTTGTTTCGTCTCGCTGCGTCTGCCGTGCGTGATGTGCTCTGATAGGTCGACATCAGTCTCGTGATGTTGGGAAGGCGGCGTGCGATGAAATAACAATAATCCATAATTCACCTCAAATGCATCAAACTAAAGTAACGAGGCTGTTCTGAAGATGTGAGGAGGAGAAAGTAGGAAAGGAAAGAAAAGATAGCTGGAGAGATACTTTATTGTTCCTAAAGTAAAGTACAGATGCCTGAAACATCTACTGAGGTACAGTAATAATACAGTTTAGAAGAAATTTAAACTCAGAATTTTAATATTTACAATATTAATGCGGTAATAATAAAAACTTTGTCCATCAGTGAATAAACAAGCTGTTCTCAGAGGAGAATAAGGTCCCAGAACACTGTTTGAAGCTAGAAAGGTGGCAGGGTCCGCCACATATAAACAAAGTAAAACAGTATAAACTGTGTTGTCCTTTAAGGTCAGTTTGTTTATTCAGTCATGAAAACAGAGTTTGTTTATTTAGTTTGTTTAGGCAGAAAAATGAAGCTCTTTCTCTGCTCATTAACATTTCTTCAAACAAAACTACAGACTGCTCCTTTAACAACGTCCAGTAGGAGACAGGAAGTGGAGACCACGTCGTACCACAGGCAGCTTGTGATTGGTCCACTTTGTTATAGAGAAATGTCAAAACAAGTGTTTAATAATCTGAGACTTAATGTTCAGAAGTCTTCTCACGAAGTATTAAATTAAATATTTAGTCACTCAAGATTAATATGTGACACACACACACGCACACACACACACACAGTGTGAGTGTGTGTCGGGGTCGGTGACGATCGGACAGTAAATAACGAGCGAGCTGCTCCTGGGAGTCGTTTCTCTGCAGCTCAACAGGAAGTTCATTTAGTCTTTATGATCTCTGAGGTCACACTGAGTCCAGCAGAATAAAGTTTATGGTGTTCTGGGTTTTAGAGACTTCAGCTGTGACCCGGCTCCTCCAGGATGAGCTGATATTTCTTATTGATCCCACTGGAGAAATCAGCTCACTGCAGCTGCAGATATGATTCAGCGTTTGTTTGATAAATAGATTCTAATTAAACAAGAGACTTCATGCACAGTTTAATTAAGATTTCAGTGATTAAAACAGGAGATCTTTACTCTCTTTTGTGCTGCTGCTGACCAGGAGAGGAGCTCTGGAGCTTCTGGTCCAAACTGATGGCGAAAAACCAGAAGTGACGTCTTGAAAGTGAGAAAATAAAAAAGTCGTTTCACACCTGGCCCCAAGTGGGGCAACGTGATCCTGTTTAAAATCCATCTAAAATAAAAACCGTAGCAGCTCGAGCACCTAATCACGTTGTATGTGCGTGATGATGTCATTACATGACGTGACGTCCGGTGCAGAAACTAGCAGGGCTGCCAAAGGATTTCCCCCGAATCACCGCAGGAAGTCTGTGTTTACATCGATCTTAAATAAAGAAGGAAAGAGACTGAGAGATACTTTAGATGAAAGTGTATTTTGTAGTTTTGATGAAAGTGTATTTTGTAGTTTTGATGAAAGTGTATTTTGAATTATTTTATCATATATTTTTATTGACTGACTCTAATAATCTTTTAGTTGAGGTTGTACAGATTCCAGGGATATGAAGCATCTGAAGTGGAATTATCTGTTCAAAGCTGAATAATGCTTTTCTATTTGTTAACAGCTCTCGTAGCTGCAGGCTGCCACACAGTGAACTGTTAATGTCAGGGTGTGTGTGTGTGTGTGTGTGTGTGTGTGTGTGTGTGTGTGTGTGTGTGTGTGTGTGAATCCTTACTTTATAGCGTGGTCCATGCGTGACACGGTGAGGTAAGCTGCCAGGTTGGCCGTGTACGACGAACACACGATGAGCGTGAAGAGCCACCAGCTGCCCATGACGATCCTCAGAGCCACCGAGCCGACCACGCCGTCCCCACCTACACACACACACACACACACACACACACACACACACACACACAGATGAGTATGACATCCAGGGATTTACGAGTGGTTTGTCAGCACTGGTTCGTTTTTGGGGATCACACAGGTGTGAATGGACACATGCTGGAGGGATCTAACCTGTGACCCTTCAGTTACAGGTTGCTCTCGGCGACCAGGAGGCCACCTGCCGCCTGATTCAAACAGCAGGTGAAAGCGGTGCTTTATCACAGCGAGCAGAGCGGCTGCACGGCTGCATCTAATCACAACCCGTTAGGCCTAAAAGGTTTCCCAGGCAACCTGCCAGACCATAATAGATGCAGCTGGGCACCTCTGTTGGGAAACTGTGTGTGTGCCTGTGTGTGTGTTCACGCTGGAGTATGCTTGTCAAAATGTGTGTGGATCCACTTGTGCATGTGTGTGTTTCAGAGGTGGACACGCTCGTTTGCAGGTGTGTGTGTGTCTTTACTTGTGTCTTTGTGAGGACGGATCTGAGAGCTCGACGGTGACGAACGTTTTGGAAAAACGAGGACATTTTTGGAAAAACGAGGACGTATTTTGAATGTGAGGACATTTTCAGTCGAGATGTCTTCAACAACTGCTGTCTGCTATGATTCTACTGAAGGAGGACATCTGGAGGGCAGCGAGAACACGTAGAGATGTTTAGAGGAGAAAAAGGACGTTATTTGGCAAAAATAGGACATTTTCACACCGTGTCCTAACAGAAATCGAGCAAGAGGGAAGTTCAGGATCAAACTTTGGAGCGTGGACCCCTGAACATGCTGCTGGATTTGACATAATGAGAGCGAGAACAGGCTGCTCTGGTAATCTCCCTCCAGTTTTTGTAGTTAAATGAGGAGGCATAAAATATTTTCAACCTCCATGAATCAACCGTTTCCCATCCACGGTACAGAGCTTTCAACACAAGTGACTGGAATAAATAGAAACGGGCTGTCCGACAAAATCGGCGCGATGTGTCGCTCACGCCGCGTTAGGTGATAAGAATGTATCACGTCCATGAGGTTCATCGTTGCTCATCTAAAAGCACCTTCGCTGCTCTGTTATGCTTCATCTTGAAATGTATTTGCAGCGTCATAACTCTGTTTGTGTGATCATCAACGCTTCAATCGCTCAAACCTTTATTGACACTGATGAGCTCAGGCTGTCACTGGTCTGACACACACAGAAGCCTGATTTCATTCCTCTGCAGTGACATTTTCCTGGAGCTCTGTGCTCTGAAATCTAAGCCTCCCTCTAATTCATTTAAGCACTTTAAAGTTTTATGGTCTTGTATCTGCCTCTCTGCTAAATATTTCAGACGCTACAAATCCTCCTGTGATTATTGTTTCCCTCTTCTGTTGCTGTGTAATCCGTGTAACGGCTCTAAATTAAAACTCCCCAAAATCAAACAGAAATCCGTCTTTACAAGGCAGATAATCTTCCTCTTGCTGCGATCAGCCCTGATTGATTCCAGCCAAACAGCTGAGCTGCTAAACTGTGAGAAGATTTCAGTTTTTATATTTGGCTTTCAGCTGATGTTTGTATTCTGAGTGATTCCCAGTGAGTGAGCAGGAAACCAGCGTCCCAACAGGACGCGGAGACACAGGAATCTAACCTGTGAACAGTGAGGGACGGGCCAGAGCTGAACCTTCAGGTTCAATCAGGAAACTCAGAGCTCCAGTATTTGGTAACTCTGCCGTTGAGCCTGAACACAGGGACACTCCTCACAGTCCGACTGTGTGTTTCTCCCATCACTATCACTTCTCTCACCTTGATGTACGAACGCTCCGTAAACGATCCAGATGGCGCTGTGCAGAGTCCCGGACCCCATGCCGTTGGTGGGCTGGCCCGGCGGTGCATTCTGGGCGGAGGAGGAGCGCAGCGCCTGCAGCCTGTTGAGCAGGAAGATGAGCACTCCCACCACAGGGATCGCCGCGGCGATACACGCCCAGACGGCGAGGTCAAACGGAGCGAACAGAGAGAAGATGTTGATCTTTTCTTCAGGTTTTCGCAGCAGGATGCCGACGCTGTAGTCCAGGTAACGCTTGCTGAAGTCCACCACGTTCTCCCTCTCAGGCGTGATGGTGATGGCTGACACCGCCAGGTCGGCTCTCTGCGGAGGCAGACGGGTGGAGAACGACTGTTAGACAATCTTTAAAAGTTTTTGTTTATGTACAGGAACTAACAGCCAACTCTGTTCTACCTTGTTGATGAGATCACCGATCATGCCGTTCCACGAGCCGTTAACAAGCTGAGATCCATATTTACTGTCTGCCACCTGGAGGACAGATTAATGAAGTTTAGTGAGTTCCTGACACCAAAGAAGGAATCTTAGAAGGAAAACAAAATTAAATCTGTAAACAATTGATCACCAACTATTTTGATAACTGATTAAAAAGTCTCCATGATTCCAGCTTAGATGTGAATGTTTTCTGGTCCTCTCTGACAGTAAACTGAATATGTTTGGGGGTGATATAATATGTTGGGCTTTGGGAAACGTCAACTGACACTTCTCACTATTTTCTGACAATTTATAGACCAACAGACAATGAAAAGAGTCGTCAGCTGCAGACCTGGTAGATCTCATATTTGAAGCCGAGGATCTTGGCGAGGGCGTCCAGCACGTCGATGGAGAAGCCTTTATATCTCTTGGGCTGTCCCAGGATGTTCTCCGCCACCATCACGAAAGGATCTTCCTGCACGCAGAGAAAGAGAAGATACAAACGTCACCACTGAAGAACGAGAGAGAAACTTCACTGTGTCTTTACAAAGAGAGAGATGAACTCTGGAGACGGCGACCAGATGAACTCGTAAACTGAAGATGCACGAGGTCGAACATCTACACTCGATTTTTCAGACTATATTATCACATGTGTGTTACCACAACACCAATATTATATTTTTTTAATATCATGGTTATAATATATGATGAATATCCCAAGAATATTCACCCCTTGTTTGTACTTGATGTTTTTAAGATTTAGGATTGTTATTATTTATAATAAACACTTTGAAATCTGTCTTTTATACAGAAAAACAAATGTTTGTGCAGCTGCACTCAGATGAGTGTCGATGAGAATAATGTGAATCTGTTTTGTTCCATTTGTTGCAGTTTTGTTGAAAAAAGTGTTCAGAGCTCAATTTTGTTATTTTTTTCTCTTGAAAGCGACGACAGAATCGGGTTTATTGATAAAATCGGTGCCCTCGGGTCCAAAGCTCCTCTGTAGAGGAACCTGTGCAGGTGTTGTGTGTCTGTGGCTGCTGCAGTCGTTCACTGTTGTGTCAGTGTTGGCGCCTGGCAGCACTCGGAGCTGGAAGTGTTGCAGCTGCAGGGGATCAGCGGCAGGGTGAAGGTATTAGTCTCGCTTGGTTAGACCTGCGTCTCCACACTGCTGCGCCAGCACAGGAGGAAACTCTGGCTGCGAACCCGCTGCTGTCGCTGGATCAGGGCAGAAAAACGCTCGGCTGTTTGTATCTCTACAGTTCATCACAGTGTCCGGAGGCGCTGCTAAACCGAGGTGCTCGATCAACGCCCTCTCAGAAGAGAAAAAGTATCGAGGGGGAAACTTTCGGGTGGAGGAACACGAGGAAGTGAGACAAGTCAAAGCAGACGAATAATAAAAACTCACTCTGAGCTGCACAAAGTGGTTTTTCTTTATTGACTGAGGATTTTTCTGTGGATTCACTGAAGTGGACTTTGTGCTGTGGAGCGTTGAATTATTTTATTAAGAGTTTATTTTCTCTTCTCTCTTCATTTCAAAGACAAACACAACATGTCTGAACATGAAGGTTTAAAGTTGTTGCTGCTCTTCATCCGGCTCAGACTGGGAGGTTTTGTGGCACAGCGTCAGGTCGTGGTCTCTTCAGTAACTTTGTGCTACACCCACATACTTTGTACTTGTCATCGGCTACACGCCATATTGAGATTTCCACAAAACATCTTGTATCACGGTGATCACATTCTCATAACTTAGCAGTGGTTTCAAACGTGACACCATTAGATATTTTAAAGGAGACCTCAGGACACTTTCCAGCCGTGTTTGTGGCGATCAAAACATCACAACAGACAAAACATGATGCTGAACTACCAGAACCAAGTGTTTCTGTGCCTGAACCAGAGCAGAGCATCAGCACAGCGTTATATAGAGACTTGAACCTGAAGAAACTTTAACTTAAACGCAGTGGTTTTGCCAACATTTATTCTGGTGGCTTCTGCTTCGGGACATCTCATCCTCCGCCTTGTCGGACTCATCGCTACTCTCAGCTGCACTGATGAATGCTAAAGCTAACATGCTAACAACAGTACCATGAGTGTTAACATCCATAAAGTTTGTATCTTTTATCCATCTTAACTTCACATTTATCCAGATCTGATCTGAAGTGCAGTTTATTCTGAAATCGTCTTATTGTTTGTTTCACTGTTGCAGTCAGTAAAAGTCTCTCTGGACGGTAAAAGCAGCTAAATGTTTAAATGTGATTAAATACAGTATAATATTGACTTTATTGCCGTTCACACAGACGTCACCTACCAGTAAAGTGACCACTTTGACCGTCACTCCCTGCATGCCGTTCTCTATCCGACTCTCCTTCAGACTGCCGTTCAGCCCGTGAACCGAGTCCCACGTAGCGAGCTGCAGAAAAGACAGAGAGACGACAGAACAGATGTTTCAATGACACCAGACTGACGGAGTTTGACTGATTTGTGCGTCAAAGGTCGTCAGAAAGAACAAAACAGGGTGAACACAACAGGCAGAGTAGCCGTCAATTACATAAATGCTGCATCGCTCACTGGCTGCAATTTTACAATTTATTCTCTTGTCTCGATGGATTCATCAGAGTTCTCTGCTGCAAATTAGCCGAGCGCTGTGAATACTGTGGAAAAAAGAGACGTCTGTGCAACATGCCAACTACCCACTCAGACATGGTTTCATTTATCACATATTCAGCCAGACACAAAATGAACATGACCTAATTTGGTCCAAAATAATAACTGCTGTCTCTCCACAGAGCCTCTCAAACATCTCTGAGGAAAATGAACTCAAAGAGCTCCGAGTTTCTTTGATCATACAGACACCGAGTTCATATACATCATGTGTGTGAGAGATCATGTCCCATTTATACAGGATATATTTCTGTTTCACACGGATCAGACTGACGCTGTCACACGAGATCGATCTGAAAGTCTTCCAGGGTTCGTGCATCTGATCATTGCAGAAACTCTGATATCTGCAACTCAAGAGGTTTCAAATAATGTAACAAACATGTTCGGTCGTCTGCTCACAAATCCTCTCAGCAGGCGACTAAATCAAACTACTTCCTGTTTAAAATCCTGCCTCTCGTGTTTTAATCTTATAAATTCTTTGTCTTTAACGTATTTTTGTGTGCTGAGATCAGAACTAATAAAGATTTTTACGTTTCTTTTTAAATCTTAAAATTATATTTAATAGCTTACTGTGAGACAGTGTTCATTTTGGCAGCCATTTTAGATTTAGTCTTACTTATCAGTGTCACATTTGAACTCAAAATGTTTGAGTCAACAAAAAGTTGACATTTTAGTCGCCTTCAGGTCAAAATGTTTTCTCTTTAAACTCATCAGTAAGGTTAATAACCCACTCAGAGGGTTGTATACTTACAAATACAATAAAAATACAAATACATTAAAATCATACTGATTGGGTGCGTCACTGTGTAACAGGTGTATTATAAATATATATTTTTATATATATATTATTAAATATATACACTCCAGTCAGTCAGCAGACACACAGTTGCTGCTGCTGTAGGCGTTCTTTTAAATCACACTACCTTGGCATGACCCGCCCTACTCTGCCTCTGATTGGCTACGTCCTGCCCGCGTGCAACTCTCACCAAAGATTGAACAGAGGCGAGATGTCTCACTTCAAAGATAAAACGGAGCGTTCAAGACACAGTGTGTAAAGGGATGATGCAGCGATGCACCAGATGAGGAAAAATAATGTGTTTTTTTGAAAATTAAAGTATGTAACTATTCTACAAGGACCTCCAGATAAAAGTATGGACCTGAAAATTAGCAATATATGACCTCTTTAAGAATCAAAAGTACAAGTAAAAGTATTTTCTACATATATTTACATGCATGTATACACTGTTTGGGTCGACTGATTGTTTGATCTGATATTCATCATTGAATAGCTGACGTTAGCCTGGAGCCAGACGTTAGCTGACGTTAGCCTGGAGCCAGACGTTAGCTGACGTTAGCCTGGAGCCAGACGTTAGCTGACGTTAGCTGACGTTAGCCTGGAGCCAGACGTTAGCTGACGTTAGCTGACGTTAGCCTGGAGCCAGACGTTAGCTGACGTTAGCTGACGTTAGCCTGGAGTTAGTTATCATCAGAGCTAGCAGTGAAGTTAGCTAACTCACCGGGGCATTATTAGCTCGGCGGTCCGACTTCAGCGTCTCTTCAGGTTGTTTATATTCCTCCCACCTAACGTGTCGCCACAGGTCGTCTCTCAGTCTCACTTTCACCGCATTATTTTTATCCTTTTTGACGAATTATAAATAAAATGTGTCCATAAATTCAACATTATTCCTTTTCGGCGTCATGTCGTCACTAACCCGCTGTCAGTTTGACACAACGTCTCAGCGGTGAAGTTAGTTTGATGTTGGTCAGCATCGCCTGGGAGTGTGTCAGTCTGCACACGTCAGTCAACAAGGTGTGCTGTTTATGTTAACTGTCTCATTAAGTGGCCTGAACTGTGAGAGTGTGGATGTATTTAAGTTGCTCTTATTATGCGTTTACACAGTTTAAACCGGTATATTCGGGACTCTTATTTTGAAAGCCTAAAAGAGGAAGTGTCCGGTCTGCAATGCGACACGCCCCCTTCCGGTTCCCCTCATGGACTTTTATTTAGTTTTAATGATCAAATATCAGTTTTAGCTCATCGTGAAGAAAAGGTCGCTGACAAACAACTTCCGTCGTAGTTTTCGTTAATGAAATCAGCACCGGGTTTTAAGGGTTATTTTAAAAATGTATTACTTACTAATTACCTAAAAAATCCAAGTATTGCAATAATGAAGTAATGTAACCTGATTACTTTCCGTTACTATTACCTCAATAATAAAACATAATGCAATAGGCTATGTGAAAATTTGCCACCTGTCAAATTCATACTCCACACAAACGGGCGTAACACCAGCGTAACCGCTAACTGCTGCTAACTGTAGCTGCCCTGAAATAGCTAGCTCAGTTAGCTGTGCAGGTAGCGGTTCAGACCAGAGAAGAGCTCCGTCTCCAGCACTGTGTCCAGGTTTGGATGCTGCCTCCTCGGTTCTGATCGGGAGCTCGGGGGAGCGTGGGTGTGTTTACGACGCTAGCACAGGTGCTTTGGACCATGACGGGCTAGCTGCTAGCTGGTTAGCATGCTAACTTCCATAGACATCTATGCAACGTAAAACACAGTTATTATCTCACTTACTCAGTAGATCATTAACGTTTTCTTTCTCACATATTGTCCCTTTAATCTTAATTACACGTGTATTCAGTTTCAGTCGAGACAGGAGTGATGTTGTGAGAGACTTGTGTTGTCGTGTGCAGACTAGTATATCATCCTTTATTTTAAATTCTAATTACATATTTTTTCTTTCATTTCACATACAATAAAAACAATACAAACATAGTCGAAGCTGTGAAACGTTGAAAGTCTCACAATCACAAACGACCGACAGAAAGGACCGAAGCTCGTCAGCTGACCTCAGTCGACATCACAGGCTGTTTCATTTTTCACTTTGAGTTTTAGCTGCTTGTTGTTCCCACCCGGTCCGTTTGCCATTAGAGCCTCTGTGTGTGTCTGTACATGTTGCATAACAGCATGTGAATGCATTCATGTCTGGCTCTGTGTGTGTGTGTGTGTGTGTGTGTGTGTGTGTGTGTGTGTGTGTGTGTGTCAACCCAGTCACCGTGGAAACACACGAACACAAAGCGGTCTTGTTCGTTTTTCTGTGTTCGCTGTCGATGTTCAAAAATGAGCTGGAGCTGCTGCACACACACACGCACACACACAGACACACAAACTGTATTGATCAGGTGGGATGGTGATGGCTGAACAGGCCTCACACTCATGCATGTCTGTGTGTGTGTGTGTGTGTGTGTGTGTGTGCTTCACTCCTGATGTTATAAATATATTTCTGTGTTTCATAATTGAACCGATGAGTTTTTGGACGCCGTCATGGATCAATGTAAAAACAAGAAAACAATCGATACAATAAAAACACTTTCACAGCAGAGAGGCCTCATAAAGCAGCTGACAGTTAATGTGAACACGCTCTGTAATCTCTGACAGGACGTCTTAATTAGTGTCGTTAAGCTAAACATGCCGTCTGACTCTTGTCGTACAGTCTGCAGAGCTGCAAACAGCCAGTCAGGGTCGCACAGTGAAACATCGCCAACACGGCCAGGACGCCGGAGACAAATTGCTGTGCTAATGATGATGCTCCTGTTAGATTGAACACAGCGCAGCGTGTTCATTAAGCTCTGGAGGCAACATCTCTGATCATTTATGATTTTTTTTTTTAGATTTGTTTGTAGTGATTCAAAAAATACAAACAAAACAAAGAACTCCTCCTCAGTCCTGCCTTCAGACCACCGCAAACACAATCTGTACACACATCCTGTCCTCCAGGAGACGTTCAGACACTTCAGAAGTACTGACTCAGCTTCTTTACTGCAGTAAAAGTAATCGAGTACAGGCTCTGACATGTATCAGAGTATCAGAGTAAAAAGTCTCCCTCTGAAGGACATTTGTGCTCAAAGCTACTGAAGCTCACGTCATATTAATATAATTCAAAGACTATTAAAGTTAAAGGTAGAGTCAGTAGGATTTGTCCCAGCTGTTCCTGAACGCACCACAAAGATAGTTGATAGTTGAGTCTCATTCCCAGGACGTCAAACAGCCACATGTTGGGTTGGTAAAGCGTCCGAGCAGCAACAAAGAGAGAAAATAAGAAACTCTCTGCAGATACGAGACACTAACACGCCTTTTCTCCCCATTCAGCCTCCCTCTCTGTCTGTTCACGTCTTTTACGTCTTTGTTTCGTCTCGCTGCGTCTGCCGTGCGTGATGTGCTCTGATAGGTCGACATCAGTCTGGTGATGTTGGGAAATAACAATAATCCATAATTCACCTCAGATGCATCAAACTAAAGTAACGAGGCTGTTTGAAGCTGTGAGGAGGAGAAAGTTCAGATGTTTGTGTTCAGATGTAGAGAGGGAAAGTCTCAGAGACACTCAGGTACAGGACAGATACCTGAAACATGTACTGAAGGACAGTAACAGAGTATTTGTACTTTGTTACTTCCCTCCTCTGATAAAGTACTGGACACCTCTTCAGTTGTTTCAGGCGTCTCATAAAATGTCAAATTAAACATCAGAGCTACATCAACTACGACTCCCAGGGTGCATTTCAGTCCAAAACATCCAATCAATCAATTTTATTACCGTTGTACGTGTCGCTCACGTTGAGCCGACGCTAAAGATCGGACTTCGTAGAGATCCAACCCCAGAATAAATGCTGACACTGGACCTGAACAGATACGTTCCAGCTTCACGTTTTTCTGGGCTCAGTTTTCAGTGTCGTGTTGTGACGACGCTGTGCTCGTGACTCTGGTGAGGGTCAGAAACAGGCAAGTGTGGACTAACGGAGGAGGCGTTGAGCGAGCTGAAGACGACGGCGCTGCAGTGAGAAGGAGGCGGAGACGACAGAACGGGGAAAAAAAGATGGGAGCGCTTGTTTAATAATCAGGGAGCTATTCTGAGCTCTGCTGTCCTTCAGATGATCTCAAACCCATCGCTTCTCTTCGTGTGTGTGAGACAGTGGGAGTGTTCCTCGTTAACACACACAGATAAATTAGCTCTTTTCAGTCTCACTTAAACTGCTGAAGCGTCAGACCGGCCATCTGAATCAACGCAGGAAAGAAAAGAGAAGATAATGCGGTGGGACCGACACAGCGAGGAGGCCTCCGGGTCTGTAATGAGGCTTCAGAGTGACGGTGAAACAGGAGCTCGCTGCTGTCTGGAGGCCACAAATGAGACTTTGTAGTTGTCGTGATGCCTTCAGTGTCCCTGACCGCACTGTTAGAGAATAATGAAAGACGAGGCTGTCGCAGAAATAAACTGAAATCATGATATTAAAGTCTGACTCATGTTTAATGTCACACGGAAGAAACATTTTGTGGCTTTTGTTTTTTAACTTGACTATAAAAAACTTAATTTGCTTTTAAAGACGTCACATATTATGTAAGTATTATATTACTTTAATAAAAACAACAACTTCAGAGCATCCTGCTTCATTCAACTCCCGTATTTCCTCTTTTTGACTCCTCTGAAGGTGATTTACACGTCCTTAAATGGATGCTGATTTTCAAAATTGGCAGGCATGGACGCCCTGAGCTCTTTATATCCTTTTATCTGCTGGAAAAAACACTGATTCAAACTTTTGAAATGCACCAAATGAATCTAAAGTGCCTGATTAACGGAGGAGGAATGGATCGTCGGCAGAAAAAGGAAAAACGGAAACAAAAAACGGGCATCGTGACGGGGAGCAGAGAACGAGAAGCGAGGCCGTGTTGCATTTTGCTAGTTCACACGACGACGGTACGGGTGGTGATTTTAGTCCTCCAAAGCGTTGTTGTCGTGTGAACGAACAGCCGACAGTTATAATCTACATTTGGTTTGTAGCTCTTCACTGGTTTTAGGGTCTAACGTGAGCTTTCCTGGTTTCAAAGTCCAAGTTTCATTTAAATTCTTGGACATTTTGGGGTTTGAATAAGTTGTTAATGAGTTTTTGTGTGGGTTTGGTGAGGGGATCCAGCCTCGTGTTATCTAATTATAGAAGCATCATTTAGCAGAGCTGTCAGGATCTATGTGGTGTATTTTGTGTATGATGACAGTGACGAGCTGTTTGTGAACTTTGTTTAAAGCTCTATTAATAAAAGTGTTGATTAAACTCGACTGAGGAGCGTTAACGCCGTCGATGTTGCAGCTGCTGATCCTGGAATGAAGCGCCGCTCGTCCCTCAGCACTTTCTCGGAGCGTATCTCATATTTTTGTTGCCTCCTCGTCCTCTCATTAGCAGCTCCCGCTCGCAGCTCAGAGCAACATGGCTGCCGTAAGTCAGCGAAACGAGCCGCCGTTAGAAAAGACCGGCGACCCTCCCGGGACCGTCTGGCATTTTGAGAAAATCTATTTCTCCTATTAATAATCTAATAATTGTCAGGAATAACGGCCGGTGTGTTCACAGCGAGGCGACGCTCAGCCTCTTTGCTGCAGAACAGATCGTCTTTATTATTTCTTTACAGGGAAGTTGTTCAAGTGCAGGAAAAAAAAAGTGATCCGAACATCCCGTCTGCCAACATCAGACTGACGGAAACTGCAAGATCACTGAGCAGCAGCAGACGGGAGGCAGGTGGAGGTTCAACTTTCAGTCCGTGGTGACGGCAGGAGGAGGAGGAGGAGGAGGAGGAGGAAGGCCGATTGAAACTCGATTTCAGGAATGATTTATCCTTCACGTCGTCCATTTATCAACAGTGAACTTTGCTTTCCGCAGCCACTGGACCTGAAGCAGTTATTAAGGTTCGTAACTCCTCTATTGTTCACTCATTAACAGATATTTTAAGATTATAAGACATGCAGCGACGGCTCCAGGCTGGATTTGAACCGACCACCATCTCCGTCTGCAGGCTAACGCTGCTAGCGTGGTGAACAGACGTGAACTGTGTAACACTTTGCAGCTCCACACTTTCTCCCAGGACACAGTTTCTGTTGCAGCGTGTCAGCGTCTAACTGTAACGTCTTGAAAACAGTGTTTCCAGAGGTCGTCGCTGAGGCTGCAGCATCGTTCAGCATCAGTCTTGATGTTCACACTCTTGTTATGTTTTCAGACTCTGGAGGAAAAGGTTTCAATTTAAAAGAGACTACCTGAAAAGGTTAACCTTAAATCACTATAAATTCAAGAATCATCTAATAAAGACTGTCAGCGCTGATGTGACGCTCGTCTCCACGCTGCTCTTCTCCCAGCAGAGGTCAAACATGGCGGATAAATCTCTACCTCGCTCACAGCGCCGCTGCTCATGCATTATTCCTGTCCTCCCTGCTTCGTTCCCTTTTCCTCAAATGTCAGGCCTCTTTTTTTCCCCTCCTGTCATCCAAAAGGCTACGCCGGCTGTATTTCTGTAAGTCACTCTCCCGTGGACAGCAGAGTGAAATGCCAGCGTTTGCCACCGTTTCTCACCTCCCCCCCTCTGCATCGCCTCAACTCGCTGTCAGACTCCTCTTCTTATTTCCACACCTTCACCTCCTCCTCACCCTTTTTCTTTGATTGGTGATTTAATCTGTGTTTGTAGGAGGTGTGTTACAGCCTCATCACTTCAGTATATGCGTCTCCCACTGATCATCTGTCAATCACGCGCCGTGGGCGAGGCTGTAATGAACTCTTCTTTCTGTTGATGTAGTTTGAGTTTCTTGTCGGTGGAGCCTTTGTTCGGCTTCATACGCTGCATCGAACAGATTTTTAATGTTTATCCTGCAAACACTTTTTAGCACACACCACTCTGAGCAGTTATTAAGCAAGAAACAAGTCAGAGATGAAGTCGTAAGTGGTGAATGTACCGCACGTCAATACTGTGGCACTTTAGAAACATCTCCATCCTCACTGCGCCGTGTTATTATAAACTATGAGGCTGTTTATCTCGGCGTAGTCGCTCATCTCAAGTGACCACGAGTGATCGCAAACACACACATCGCTGGGAGAAACAGACGTGACGTTTAAAGTGAAAAGAAGTTCATGTAAAACATTTGCCGAATTTACAAGAAAGCCCAAATGATTAAGAATCTGTCAGAGACCGCATTAAACAAAGTTTAAAAAGATTCTTCAAACTCAACATCTCAGTAAATTGAGCATTTTTATAAGGGAGTCTGGTGACTTTGCCTCCCTCTTCATCTCCTTGCTGTTGCTGACTGTAGGTGATGAGGTTGTTTTGACCTACAGGATGTTGGTGTTGTTGGGCATCATCTACACATCGTCACTTATGTTGGCGTGGACGTGAACATCCAGCAGACGGCAGCTCAGAGTCAAGAGCTTCTGATCACGACGAACACGGCGACAGCGGAGGAGGTCGTGGAGGCAGCGTTTTTAGACGGCGGTGGTTCAGATGTCAGCGAGTGTTCAAACTTCTTTGTGGCATCTTACAGTCGTCTCATTTGAACTATCGGCCCCCTACAACGTCCAAGTGGTGCTCTGTTTCACACACATCCGTAAGTTTTCAGAAAACGTGCACAAATCAAACAAAGTGAACGCAGAGAGCTCCGACACGTGTGATGTTGAGCATAAATGAGCCTTAATATTCAGTTTGTATCAGTTCCTTGTTTTTGTCTCCACTACAGAACACAGTAGAGATTATTTAAAAAAAAAATGTTGTTAATGAGGTTTTTCTTTAATTGATCCAACAACAATGACACACACACACACACACACACACACACACACACACACACACACACACACACTTACAACTGTGCAGGCGCATGTAGTGAAATACAAAAAGTCCCTCTCAAGTGATTCTGCTGAGGTAAACACATATTTGCTACAAGGACACACAAACACACACATCATTAAGGTCACAAACACACATGTGCAACCACCCACAAACACTCGCCTTCACACACACACACACACACACACACACACACACACACACACACACACACACACACTCGGCGCGCTGGTCTCTTCACAGCATATCCTCCGATGCATTTTCACTGTTATAAACCTCTTTGATGTTTCTAATCTACACAAAGCTTCACTCCCTGAGGCCTTTTCAAAGAAACACACACACACATGAATGTCAATTAGTGTACACGTGTGTGTGTGTGTGTGTCAGTGTGTTTCACAGCTTTTGATTTCTACCTTTTTTCTTTTGTTCGTGTAGAAGACGATCCGTGGGTGTTAGATAATTAGCACTGCTGCAGGGACTCCACAGAGCACTGCTTCAAATTCAACCTTCACTGGATTAAAAAAAAAAAAACTTTTTAAAAAATCTGTTTTTCCATCATTTTAATTCAGTTCGGGACGTTAACTCTCAGGAACAGCTGCACCGCAGAAGATCTCTGAGAGGATGAACACATCGGTGGCCTCGAGGATCAGAGGAGGAAACTGAACCAATGAAAAATGTGTCGACACGTTAAAATTGGTCATTTTGGGCTATTGACAAGATACTGGTGAAGGTTCTGGGTCATCCGGGTCACGGTAACTCTGAGTGCAACGTTGGCAACTGGACTCGTTTCGCTTCTCATCCAAGAGGCTTCTTCAGCTCTGAAGACGTTCAGAAGTGAAATCCTGCACGATGGCGAACGCCTGAGTTGGTTAAGGGTTGTTTTTTTTTTCTCTTCTGAAATACAAACATTACATTTACGTTTTCATAATCCCGTTTCATCATCAGTCCTACAATTATCACCGGGCCTAATTTCCATGAGCTCCGTGGTCGTTCATCATCACTTCCCGCTCCTAATGGAAAAAAACACAACACAACTCTTCATCTCTGAGGCTTTGGGACATTAAAAAATGAAAAGGAAAAAAAAAAATATGTATCTTGTTCCATGCATTATTCACAGAGATTAGCGAGCATTGAGTTTTCAAAGGCACAAATTGTTGTTAACGACTCCAAATTACCTCGGGGATTTGAAATTAGTGCCGTCTGAGGCTCATTTTCGTTCTCCAGCATTTTCTAATGGATTCATTTCAGAAGGGCCGGTAACAATGCAATCCCCATTATGGACAAATGGGTGGGTAATTTCTATTCTCAACAAAATAATTGCAAACCTCTTTAGCTCTTCTGCAGGAGACGCAGAGAGGAGAGAGGCAGACGGAGACAAAGAGGACACAGACAGCCCTGAAGACGGGAAAATGGCAGCCGGGTTGAAGTGATGGAGGACGTGAGTGACGCCGGTGTCATTAAAGTACGAGCGGCAAACATCTGTGTTATATATGACACGTTAAAGCTCCACTTACAAAAGGAAAATGTGTAATAAAGATTATTATCATGTCAAAATAATTACAAAACATTACGTCTGCATTTACTAGAATATTCTGCAGTTTTGTTTTGCTCCACTGATTCATGGTTCAATAATTATGTTATGAAGAAAGTTCCTATTATTTACTTTCTGTAAAATCTAAATATACAGAAAATGGATTCTGCAAAATCGGTGGTGTACGGATGAAGAAAAGAGGCAATACGTAGTGATGGACGCCGCTTTTTTGTAAATAAATGAAGCTTAACAATAAAAAGACAGCAGCCAACGTCTCTGCATCAACTTAAAACTTTCTGGTAAAGCAAAAGCTTTAAAAGGCTCATTTCTATTTATGACGTTCACTGTCACGAGATGTCGCACCAACATCTCAGACCAACACAAACCTCCACCTTCACCAGAAACAGATGTTTCATTGCTCTTCTCCAGACTCCATTAACAAAAACAGTCATTTTAGCAGGGCAGCACATTCTTACTCCTTCAAACAGCAGCGTGGGCAGTCAAACTATGACGCTCTACCTACATCTCGAGCGGTGAATTCAGCAATAATACGTTATATGCAACACTTGATTAGATTTTCAAAATAAAGCTTCCTGACGAGCATTTCACAAATATGACGTATTTGACTTCTGGACTGTTATAAACGTCCAACAGTGAAAAAGATCACACTTAAAAGTCTAATATGTAGAGACTCTGCATTAAAATGTCCAAAAACGACTCGACCTTTGTTCTGTATGTTCTTACATTATCCCAGAGAAATCCACACGTTTCCTCAAGCTAACGGTGCGTTTCATTCGGTCACCCTGACAGATACTTGATAGTGTGTAAATAACATCTTTTCAAATACATTCTCAGTCTTGGATGATAACAGACGAGCTGTATGGATCCATTTCCTGTTTAATATGTTGGTTGTTGTCCAGCTGCTTCAGTTGTGTAGCAGAACGCTGCGACGCTGTTTTACTGTGAAATGTCTTGTTCCTTTCAGACATCCTGTCGACTGCTGAGCTTGTTGCAGTTTTAATTATCTTTGAATGCATCGACACCCAGAACCTCCCCGATGGAGAACTGAGCTGATCGTTAACGCTCTCATTTGTTTGTAATCATAATTAAATAGTTCTTAACTTTCTTCATTTTGCTGAGTGACCTGTGAGGACTCTCTCTGCAGGGACCACTGAGAGTCCTCAGACCACAGTTTGGAAACCAGTGGAGTTAAATCAGGGTCCTATTAGAAGTTGGAGAGGTTATCTGTCTGCTGTAGTCGTCCCAGCGGCCGGCCGTCCTCCGTCTGATTAAAAACAGCAATCCGCCGACACTCCCTCCGAGGATTGTGGGCGAGAGCGTAATGTCCTCTGACACACGTTAAGTCGCCGACACCAAATCGAAGAAGATGGAAAAAATACCAGAGTTTTTTTCTTTTCCAGTGTTTCGTGGGCGAGGCCGATTTACCGACAACAAATTGCTGCGAAGACGCATCAAAAGTCAACGAGATGAGAAAAGTGAGGACGGATAGATGGGATAACACACGGGGGAGGTCTGAAGGGCCGGAGCGCCGCCGCAACCGGCTCCCAGGGAAAGAAATGACACTTCAATCTCTATCAGGTCTGATCTGCAGGTGGGGAGGAGGAGGAGGAGGGAGGTGGTGTTTCATCCGTGGGGGAAAATTTGCTTTGAGAAACGGCCCCGGGAGGAGAGAGAGGAGGCGTGGACGGCACAGGAAGATGGAGATTTGGATAACACGAACACTGTAGGGAGGGAAATGAATCGAGTGTGATGAGAGCGAGCGGCTGATATCTCACAACATCTCCTCACACATCACAAACTCTATAAAACTTTCCTTCGCACAGCCTCATCTTTCCTCGTCTCCCCCCACAAAACAGATTTAGACTGCCTAAAGAAATAAGTGAGAGATGTGAGATAAACAGGAAGCCGGCTGTTTGCCGTCTCTGGCTCAGGTAATCCTCCAGAACCCGGACAGCTCAGACAAACAGGTGGATGCAGTTTATTAAGCTCAGAGCAGAACTTCAGGACAGATGGTCTCGTCTTCTTCTTCTTGTAATTAACGTTGTTTTCAAAGCAGATGTCTGTTTCAATCGGCTCCGACATCGACCACGATCAGCGCCGTTATCGACACCGGAGCCACAACGAGTCTGAGTCCTGAGCAACTTCCTCTGTGTGACACAGTGACGACTGTATCCACCAACAAATACGAACTTAACAGCCATTTAGACGCAGCGTTGAATTAATATTAGAGGTGATGTGATTTGGCAGGTGGAGGTAAAGAGGCCTCGGGCTGTTTGAGTCCACTGCTGCCTCAGGGGGAGAGATCTTTCCAAATAAACCGATGCTCCATTAAACTTTACTCAACTTAGACTTCAGCACAGCCGGAGAATCTTTCCGTTATCCGCTTCAATAACAATCAGGATCACATGAGGCTCGTTATCAACTCCATGAGTTAAACACAGAAGCTGAAAGCTTAGTACATCTGACTATAACAAAATCTGTGTTTTCCCTTTAATAAATATGTTGCTCAGATGTATTTTTATGCCGTATGTGTCGGTTTTAGTCTTATTCTGTCACCACGTGAGCCAGTCGGACCAGTTGGCCAATCAAGCACAATAATACCACGGTCAGCAAACCAGTTACTGCTAGTTGTGGCACTGGAAGGTCGACTTTTCTGTCTTATAAATCGTTTTGTCTTCATTTTGAGACGCTGGATTTTTGATTTTTGTGAGTTGTAATCATCAAAATTACAAGAAAAAAAGTCTTGAAATATTTCACTCTATGTGTGATGAATCTAGAATATATGAACGTTTCACTTTTGAATTAAATGACGGGAAAAAAATTAACTTTTCCATCATATTAGCAGGAAACGATGGATAGTAACGAGATGTCAGGACAATTTCCAGCCGAGTTTGTGGCGACAGAACTGGATATTTTTTTATTGAGATGTGAGACAAATGTCTGGCTGTCTTTGTGGTGATAAAACTGGATTTTGTTTTGATGTAAGGTCAGGACTTTTTCCAGCTGCATTTGTGGCAACAGAACTGGATTTTTTGATGGAAAGTCGGATAATATCCAGCTGTGTTTGTGCTGACAGAACCGGGTATCTTAAGCCAAAACATGATATTTTCCAAACCCTTACTAAATGTTTTTTTTCCCTAAACCTGACCAGACTTTCTGATGAGAAGTCAGGACGATGCCTCGCCATGTTTGCAGCGACAAAACCCGATATTTTGACAAGAAGTCGAGACAATGTCCAGCTGCGTTTCTGGCGGCACACAGTTGAGACGTTGGGACGTCGCTCCAGCTGCGTTTGTGCTGACAGAACCAAGTATCTTAAGCCAAAACATGATATTTTCCCTGAGCCAGTGAACCTGACGTGGCCTGCAGATTCTTCCTGGCTGCATCTTATATAAATATATATATTCATTATCATGTGCAGACACGAACATACATTAATCTTTGTGCAGATATATGTTGATTAACACTGTACATGGTCTGTCCGTGTGTGAGGCACTTACACAACATGCGTCATATGTTCATAATAATAATAATAATACATCTTCATGCTCATTTGTACAAAGACTAATAACTGGGAGGTCTTCATTAAGTGTGTGTTTATGTGGGAGATATATATATATGTTCTGTCCTCAATGCGTAGCATGCATGTGTTGACAGGCAGCTAAACTCTTCACTCCAAACAACACACTGGGTATTCCTTTTGCCAGTTTTATTAATGAAGTAAAGTGTGAAACTAAAAGAGATAGACAAAATAATACAGTCATGAATATTGCATTTATGGAGATGCATAAACCATAAAATAAACATTTACCAAAGCCTAGCATGACTAACTAAATAGCTCACTCAAAGTAGGCTAAATACATGTAAACACATAACACAAATAAGTACACAATGCACCGGTAATATTCTGCCACATAAGGCTCAAGCATATAACCGTAAATTAACATGTAAACAACACGTACCGACGATGCAACTCGAAGATGTATGCTGGAGTGGCTAGTCATAGCTAGAAGCTGACAAATGTGCTGCTCTGAACTTCTTTGTTGTTGCTTTCCTGTCACTTCCTGCATAAAGGTTTTATTCAAAATTGACAAAGCCTAGCCGCTGAACCAAAATCGGCCAGTAGATGGCGGTACTGCCATTTGACTCACTTATTTTTAACTTACTCAAATGAAGCATCATGAAATATATGAAATTAAACACATCACATCCTTTTTTAACTGATTTTAACTTTTTATCTGAATCTTATTAATTAAACTGAACAATATATATGTGTGTGTGTGTGTGTGTGTGTGTGTGTGTGTGTGTGTGTGCAGGCGGGGTGGTAATATCGATATGTATTGGTGTGTGTGTGTGTGTGTGTGTGTGTGTGTGTGTGTGTGTGTGTGTGTGTGTGTGTCCTGTGACCATTATGAAACACAGAGGGACTCATAACTCAGAATGAGAAGCCAGGTGATTAAATCTTCATTACTGCAGCGACTGCTCTGTGTGTGTCTGTGTGTGTGTGTGTGTGTGTGTGTGTGTGTGTGTGTGTGTGTGTGTGTGTGTGTGTGTGTGTGTATGTGTGTGTGTGCTGGGTGTGTGTGTTGGGTGTGTGTCCGCCCCCTATAACCTCACGCTGACACACAGCACCTGCGAGCTGCTAAATCATCTAAATTGTTTTGTACGGCTGTAAAAGGAGAGAGAAACGTGTGGTTTCATTTTATTTAATACTTTTAATAAAACAGTTAAAATAAAAGGAGGACTGGGTTTCGGTGGTGAGGCGGTGTCGCTTGTTTTCAACACATGGTTTGATTCGAGCGGAGCCGAATCACACGATATTTCATTTGAGCTGAAAACAGAAAAATTCACCTCCAAACAGTCGGTTCTGACCCGTCAGTCTGATATAGATTTTATAACATGTCTGAACCCTTTCACACTGAGCCGTGTCGACCATGTTGCAGCCTTGAAGACTTATTATCCCACTGAATGTGATACTGTATAAAAATGGTACATAACAAAATGAGATTGACTGAATCAGCTGCTGACACAGAACATGAGCTCTGAGGTGCTGAAACGAAAAAAGGTATTGATCACTTTACTGGTGAGAGACAGACGCTGTTAATCAAAGGTAACGTGGCGAAGTTAAAGACTTCTTCGATAATTGGAAGAATTAATGAAGCGAGAACCGTTGAGCTCACTGTTGCATCAACAATGAGCGGCTTCATTCACAGAGGAAGACACAACTACAGCTCCCATGAGGCGGCACAACGAGATCTGTTCAAATCTAACTCTAATAGAGGAGCGTCATGTCGGGAGGTGGAGGAGAAGGAGGTGGCACGATAACCAGAAACCACTGTTCAAGACTGCGTTTCAAAAGCAGACAACCAGTGGATAGTGACGAGATGTCAGGACGATATCCAGATGAGTTTGTGGTGACAGAAACAAGTATTTTAAGACAAAACATGATATTTTCCCCTGACTGTAACAAAGAGGTGTTGGTGCCTAAACCTAACCAGACTTTTTGATGAGAAGTCAGGACATTTTCAAGCTGTGTCCATGCTGACAAAACAGGATATTCCTTTAAAAGAGTCGGCACAATTTCCAGCTGCTTTTGTGGCGAGAAAAACAGACATCTTTTGCTGAGTAGTCGGGACAATTTCCACCCGTGTTTTTCATGACAAAACCTGATGTTTTTTTAACAAGATGTCGGGAACATGTCATTTATTTACCAATACTTTGACAGGAAGTCGGGACATTTTCAAGCTGTGTATCTGGTGAAAAAGACATTTGCAAACTGGATATTTTTAATGAGATGTCCAGCTGTGTTTCTGGCGGCACTTTAGTTGAGAAGTTGGGACTAGTAAACTGGGTTAGTCCTAAAACTAACCAGACCATCAGCACAGCAGTGAAACCTTTATTCTGACCACTTGGTTGAAGAATTATCAGTATAACATGTAATTACAGTAAAAAAACTAAGTGTTTATTCTGCAGAAAGGCCCGTTTCAGAATAATTTAAATGATATTATCATATTATAATTATTGATTCACTGACTGACAGCTGACAGCTGCTCCCACAGCCCTCTGCAGGCTCAGCGGGTTCGGATAATGAATGGATGAATGGAAATATTGATGCATTAATGTGTAGTTAATGTTGCAGCTGGTAATAATTTAAACTACTCTGCATGCTGATCAGACAGTTTAATCTATAATCACACATCATATTTTTATCTGTTGATTATATTTTGTATCATTAATCTGAAAACTAGTTATTGAATAAATGCAGTCGAGGAACGAGGACGACATTTCAAACTGTAGTTGTCGTTGCTTAACTTAACTTAACTTAACTTGTGCTCATCAGATAACAAAATGTCGGCTCGGCCCGGATGTCACGCTGCAGCTCGTCGGGTGTGACCCACGCAGGCGATGTCGCCTCAGCACCACTTGTTTCCGGTTCATGCGTTGTAGAGAAACACTGTGAACTCACCCTCTTGATGTCTTTGCCGAAGGTCTCGCTGAAGCTGGAGCCGAGGATCTCGAACTGGACGTGAGAGTTTGAGCCGCTGTCCTTAAAATCCATCGTCCCCGTCAGACCTGTGATGTTGCCCTGAAGGGACACGGAGAGAATTTCTTTTTCAGATAAAACTGTTAAACTCTTCTTACATTAAATGAAATGTCTCCGTTATCTTGACCACAGCCCACTTTGAAATTCATGGCCACTTTATTAAACTGCATTTTATCATGTACCCATTGTAAAAGAAGGCCTTGACAGTATTGTTAACTTTAATGTCAGGCAGACAAAAATATAATGAAGTGACAGAGCGAGGCAGGGAGACGGTGAGACGTAGAGGGAGGGAGGACGGGAGGAGGACAACGAGGAGGTATTAAAATGTGTCAGGAAGAGTAACGAAGGGGACGAGAGGCAGACGCGAGACGATGAGAGAATAAAACAAATAAAACTAAATCTAGAAAACTGAGACGCTCAAAGACAGAAAAACAAACAGCTCCGTCAAGAGTTTTTCTGTGATGACCTTTAAAGCTGCTGCCGCCCGTCATGTACCTTTAATATCTTCCCATGATGCTTTGTGAGCTGCTAAACTGAGAAACTCCCACAGAGACCGATATAGATACAGACCTAATTAATCACTATTGATGATGCTTTATTGATTCATGATCAGCCCCTTGTTGATCAGCTGTCTCTACAGCTTCTGTGTAGAATATAGATTAACAACCAGTGTTTAAAGATCTGTGAGATGTCTTATGAAACATCTTCAGAGCTCGACTGAACGAGCTGTTTGAAGATGAAATGTCGCTTCGTGACTTCTATCAGTTCACGTAGGATGTAAAGCGAGACTGAAGACGCCGTCGCCGCCGAACAACGAGCTTAATGTTCGTCTGTCGGCTGTAAAGGTCGCAGTCATCTTCACCTGGAGGAAAATAATGTTTGATAATGTTTGCTTGCTACTAAGTCAGCGATGCCTTGAAGTGTATGGGCTGTCTTCCTCTTGAAAGGTGTCGGCGTGTAGTATGTTGATAGAGATTCTTCGGAGGCAAGGCGGGGTTGATTGGATAGAACAATCTTTATTGAAACAGATTTCAAGCCAGCGTCCGAACCAGAGTGTGCACTCCCTGGTATTCTCAAATCTTGGCAAAGTGATGCCCAAAATACTTTGCCTTCTGCTCTATCAGAACTCCTCTCAGACCCTCAGTCTTAGGAGATCAACCAAAATCACCCCCGTTCTCTGGTGTGTGTGTCTTTTTAGAGTCTCTTCGCTCAGGTCCGCCTGTTTCTCTAATTGTTTCCTTTTTGGGGAACTAAGGGCCCTTCTATCCTATTAGAAAAGGATGGGTCTGCATAACATCTCTCTCTCAAGGGAAAACGTGTACATGGAGGTGTGTGCGTTACTATGTTGATGTTAGTCTCTGTATACTTAAATGGAAATGTGTATATTAAGTCAACCCTGAGTCCTCTTCCTATCCTTAGATGGAAATGTATACATTGAACCTCTGAATCCCTCAGTCCTTGGTGTGGGCCTCTTCCTTTAGCTATTCTCTGACGCACACTACAGAACTAATGTGTTGTTATCCTGAACATGAGATCTCTACATTGTCTCCTTCCCAAATATACTTAAATGAAAGCATTTGATTCTGTCCTGTCACTCAGAGCTCAGAAGGTATAAGAAACACTCAGACACTACAGCCTCCAGTCCTCCATCTCCTCCTCCTGACTCTCTGTGCACGAGACGTATGTTTCCTGATGTCTGCAGAAGGAAACGAGCTCATGAGAGCAGCAATAAAACATTAAGTTACGGATCAGATCAGTAAAAACACGTAAAACGCACAATATTTAGCATTAAAATGGCCAATAAAAGTCAGTATTAAAGAACAGAACAATACTATTAACTGACTTCTGAAATAAAGTGTTAAAGCGTCAAATTTAGACAAGAATCGCCCAGAAAGCGCCGAACAGACGGAGCGAGTAACAAAATCCAGCCGTGTTCAAAGCTTTTGTTCATCGTAGGCCTGAAACCTGAAGGTAATGTGGAGCGCATGAGCTGTTCCGCAGAGCTGTTTACTCACTCAGTTTAAGAAATAGCATTTAGCTAACCTGTGCTAAACACGTTTTAGCTGCAGATGAGCCACTTGCTCACTCAGGGTGTTAGGGTAGAAAATATGAATATTCATTTTTTTAATGTAAATTCAGGACTTGAATGATATTGAATTTAATGGGACGTCTCTGGGAGGCTACTGTCATTTTACCTGTTGACTTCACACACACACACACACACACATTCAGTTTAGCCTTCACACACCTGTGAGAGACAGGGAGGAAACATCTTGTGATGCACAGAACAAAAAGCACAGAGTGAAAACACTCGGTGTTTGCCGTCCTCTCTCTCGCAAAGTCATTTTCCATCTCATCAGCAGAGTATTCAGAGAGATGGCGGCTGGTGGAAATGTTCAGGTTCAAAGAAAAAACCTCAGTGCAAAGAGGAAATGCTGCTCCTGTGTGAGATGTGATGATGTTCTGTTCTGCAGGAAAACAGCGTATTTACATTCAGACTGTGTAAATGAGTTTCTGTCACAGCAGCGAAACACCAACAAGAATCGATCACAGCTGAGCGTTTTGTGCCGTTTCTGTTGGTACCTTAAAGAAAGTGTCTTATTTTTGTGTGTGAACATTTTGACACAACTAAAAACAGCCTTACAAACAGTTTCCTCTGAGGTCAGGTGATAAAAAGGTCGACCAAATCTTCCTTCATGTCCTAAAAAGTCACTGAGCTGTCAAACAGTCGACCTGAAAGAGCCACATGTGAGCAGCGAGAACAGGAACGTGCGTCATGTTTCCTGGATTGTATTTCATGTCGACTCATCGGTTCCTGAAACAACACGCACACCATCGCAGCGCCTTGCTTTTTTTTTGAACGCCGGCCTGTTTTTAGTCTGAACGTTTGCCCACATGTTCACTGAAATAAAAACATCGATTCTCTCTCTTTGCTGATGCTGCACAGCTCAGTTTACCTTCATCAATACTTCATGACTTCAGGTCATGTGTCCGTTAAACCGTCCGTCAGGTTCAGGAGGCGGAGGTGACAGATAGACCCAAGTTTTAGGCATCAAAACCAGAAATTTTAGATGCAAAGACACATATAGGTCAAATATTGTTGACTGGATGGTGGGACATTTCCATGTGTCTCTGTGGTAACAAAGACAGATACTTTTAGGAGGTTGTCGGGACATTTTCAGACATGTTGTGGCAACAAAACCAGGTACTTCTGACGAGGTAACGGGACATTTCAATTCATGTTTGCGGCATTAAACCGGGATAATTTTAACGAGATGTTGAGACATTTCCAGCCGTGTTTGTGGGAACAAAACACCATCTTCTCCTGACCAAGTGATTTTTGTGCTTCACCTAATCTTAACCTAACTGGACCATGAGCACAACATTGTCGTAAAAATTGAGAAGTGAACCCAAAGAAAAGTTAGTTTCAACAGATCTGTGGTTTTGCTGAAACACACAATCGATTGATTAAAACACCAGGCTCATTTTTGTTCTTTGCAGCCAACATCAGACCCTATATTGGAAATATATTTGTAATGTTTAAGGACGGCAGAGAAAACTTGGAGAGAAAAGCTGACGGCTGTCTGCAGCACTGATGTGATTAACTGTGACTCTGTTAACATCATTAAAAAAACATACACTCAAACAAAGATCAGCATCAGCAGAGGTCTCGTTGTTCGTCTGCAACGGGCACAAAACAACAGCGGCGCGGTCCGAAATGTTCACCTTTGTGCAAACATGTACGAGTTTGTTGCACAGGACGAAATGAAGGACGGATCGTTAACGAGCTCGGCGGTTGTTTTACCACGAGAGATGTCAAAGAAACAAACTGATGTTTTTTAATAAAACAGAGCAGCTCGTGCTCCGAGGGACTCGTCAGCACGGCTGAAGAGCATCTATCACCAATTAGACTGTGAGAACGAGACCACAGGTTGTTGGATGTCATTTAGACGCACATCAGGCTCAACGACTTTCTCGCTTCATGTTTCACCGGCGGCGTTTCATGTTTGATTTATCTTCTGGTAACAAAAGAAGTCGTTCATTCTTTTATTTAGTGTTGGTATGAATCTAATCACGCTTTAATGCTCCTCCACCTTCAAAGGGTTTGTTTTCAATTAAATCTTAAAGGGGAAACAACACATACTCCACCATTTCATGTTATATTGAACCAGACACGTTCAACAAGATCAAGGCGAGTGGGTCAGCTAACGAGCTGATAATCAGCTCGACGGCCTTGATGAGAAGAATTCAACAGAGTTATGAAACTTAAACAAAAATAGCCTCATTTAAGAGGTGATTTCTGTTTTATGATACCAAGAAACATATTTAATATTTGTGTTTGATTATATCGAATAACTCAGGTGAGTCAGGTGAACTGTTTCCTAACGAACAAATGAAACTGCGGCTGAGCACTGAAGAGGTTTGTTGTGGTCTGTTCGTGCCCTGAACGCACCACGACACTGACAGGAAGTAGTTTTTGTTTTAACAGACAGAAAGCTTCAGTACCTTCTGGATCGTCTCCAGCATGGACCAGCCTCCGTTCCACGGCTTGGTGGACTTCCTGATGCAGTTGAGGCTGGCCATGCTGTGCCACTTCCTGTCCTCCAACTTCCTGTAGAAGGCGTTGGCGAGCATCAGCACGCTGTCGTACAGGTAGAGGTTGGACACCTGGAGAGAGGAGGAGACAGAGGGAGAGTTTAACTATACGGATGTTTTATATTTCTCTTTCAGTTTCTCAGTGAAAGATGTGCTACGACCATCGTGAGTCGAGGTACGTCAACAAGACAAGAGGCGTTTTGCAGCTGTGTCTGTGGTGACAGAACCAAGCCAGAGACCACTGTTCAGGACAGCGTTCAACATCTGTAAGGCGCTGGTGGATATTTTTTTAAGGAGATGTTCGGGTATATTTCCACAGGGGACTTAAGTCATTTTTAAGGTGCGTGTTCAAGCTTTTTCAAGCACCTTAGGACGTAATAACGCATTTAGCTTTTAAACCTGCATTTTAAATGATAAAATAAAGCATCTTGTATCATAAATACATATCGGGCGTGTGTTGGGTGGCAGTATTGATCAGTTTCTATCACCAGCTGTTATAGAAATGTGAGGCAGCGTGAGCCCGGACCGGTCAGTCTGTTGCTTTTACTGCCGATTTTATTTCTTTATAAAAAAAACTTGAACTATTCAGTCCGGTAGCGATTTATTCATGTAGTTATGAAGTTACAATTCCAGGCAGTTTCAAGAACTTTTCAGACCTTAAAAACACCACATTAAAATTGTAGCATTTTCAAGGATTTCCAGCACCAGTACGAACCGTCTTTCCAGCCGTGTTTGACACAACAAAACTGGATATTTTTAGTTTGTCTTTCTAGAAATGTAACATTTTAACATATCTATGATTTGCATACGCTGCCAAGATTCATTCTGCCGAAAAAATTGGGTTTATGTTCGTCAGCGTTAATGTTCCTGAGTTATTAAACACATTTTATTGTAAGAGCGTTGCTTGTTTAGTCTAATAGCCTCATTTAAGGTGGTGTAATAATCACTGGAGCCTGTAGGGGGCACCAGCAGGGCTTAAATGACATTAGAAAAAAAGACCATACACATGTGTTGTTAGGTGGCGACCTCTAGTGGCCGCAGTAATTATTACAGCAGCAAAAGGAGGAAGTTTAGTAGAATAAAGAGCGATAAAGACTGCAGATACACTCACTGTCACACTGTTTACACAGTTAACACATGATAAAGAGTAACGTTTGTGTACTGACACATTATATGAGCACTGACGGACACAAACGAACAGAAGGCGACTTGTTTCCTGATTATTTAACGACCGTGGTTTGTTTTTCTTCCGCCCACAATTTATTTCAACAGCTCACTCAGACTCGAGTGTTTTCAGTCTGCAGCCACTTCTTCTGCAAACACACACACACACACACACACACACACACACACACACACACACACACACACACACACACACTGGATGGTGTCGAGATGACGGGCAGCTAGTCGCCAGTTCGTCCACATGTGACCATGTTGTCTCTCCCCCTCTGTGGATACACACTGTGACAAACCACACACACACTGTGACAAATCACACACACACACACACACACACACACACACACACACACACACGCCAAAGCAGGGAGCAGAGACCAAATGCAGGGTGACAAATGAGCATCACTCTGTCCAGATGAGAACGGCTGACTGGCATGAAGTCCATACAGCATGCTGCCTGAGGCCTGACACACACACAGGCACACACACACACACAGACACACACACACGCACACACACACACACAGACACACACACACAGACACACACACACACACACACACACAGACACACACACACACACACACACACACACACACACACACACACACACTGGGCTTTTGTCATAAAAAGGCTGAATCTGAAGGGAACAAAGTGATACGACACGCAGCGATCTGCAAGATCTGTGTTTTTCTTAAAGGAACAATCTGCGATCCAAATCCAAACTAGAATGACACTCAGCAGAGCGTATACCTCCGCCAAGGACAAACAGTCCCCTTTATTTAAACCAACCTTAATCCCATATCCCTGAGAAATTAACGAAAATGTCGATTTGTAGAAATTCACTGAAGCTGCACCGCCTCGTCCTGCAAAACCCAAACCATCCAGGCGAAACACCAAGGTCTGAAGTGGACCAGGAGAGATACAACCATTCTTTTAAATAGGAAGAAGCAGCATTTTCTTCGTTAAACTTGCAGCTGGACATTCCTGTAAATACACTATAGATGCACGTTGTCCATCCTGTCAACCTGCTGACAGCATCAGAGAACAATTTAACCTCTTTGACATGAATTATTGAGTCACTGCCCGTCTTTACCTGAAGCTTTCAGGTGAGGTCCAACAGAGGTTGAGAGACAATAAGAGAGAATGATGGAAGAGAGAGGAAACAGTGTAAGATGTGTGATTTAAAGGACAGAGAGGAGGTGAAAAAGGCAGACAGACGACGGCCATGAAGAACTGTGAGGAGACAGGAGAGGAAAGAAAAGGAAACTAGAGACGAGGAGAGACTGAAAATATGACGACAATAAAGAGCAGTTATCACGGAGAAAAGACTCGAGACACAAGAGGAAAGGTGAATACAAGAGGAAATGTATCAGAAGGAGCGAGGAAATTAAAAGAGCGAGAAGGTTAGATGAGATAGAGACATCAGGAGACAGAGAGGAAGAAGAAGGTGAGAAAGTGCTTTTAAAAAATAGAGCAAGAAGAAAAAAAACACTAAAGAAAGAAGAAGAAGTGTGTGTGTGTGTGTGTGTGTGTGTGTGTGTGTGTGTGTGTGTGTGTGCTCATGTGTTCACAGATGTGTAGCAGACTGTCGTTTCAGTGTGTTTGGTCACGACCAGGTCAGATCTGCAGATTAGCTCCACAGAGAAAACGAGACAGTTGTTGGATTTATAAACTTCCTGTGATTAATGAATCCTGTCCTCCGATGACTAATTTAACTGCTCCTTGGCATTTCCCCCTCAAGTTAATGATTTTTTACCCACTAATTACTTAATTTGTCCTTTCAAATTAATATTTTGTGTCTTTGAATGACTACATCGGGAACCTCAAACTACTCCGTTCACTCCCTGAAGCAATCACACAGTCTCTCCTCTGCTCCCTCAACGCTCTCATTATGAACCACTTTAATCAGGAAGCAGATACCAGGATCTCTCTGTCGGGCTGTTCAACACAACTTTGTGTTATCTTTGCTGTTCTTCAGCGAAGGACTTTCAGATGAAAAGAGAGAGAGAAGAGGAGCACCAAAATAAAACGGAGAATCGAGTCCGAGGGCTCAACATTATCAGAACAAATTAAATATATTGAACGCACAAATTATTAGTTTAAGGACACAGATTCCCAACTGGAAGGAATTAATGATCGCATTATTATGTCCGCACACTCGCTGACCTTTGTTCCAATAAAAATCCTTCGCTCATTTTTAAACCATTTGCCATCATCGCTTTGCCTCGGGATTAATAAAGTTGTTCCTGCTCGGAGAGAAGGTCAGATGATCACTGTTGTGCCCAAACTGTCTGATCTGAACCTCTGTTGTATGTTACAAAGCTACAAGCTAAACGCTAGCAAGTTTGATTGCATTCATTTCTCATTTCTTCAAAACTTCAGTCAGGACTCGTTTCCTTCTATCACCGATAACATCGCTCAGATGTTTGCTTGTGTCTTTTAGTATTTTAGCTTCTGTGCCCGCCCTAGAGCCGACAACAGCCCAATGACAGATCGTGTAGACAAGTGACCCACTCTCTCCTCTTCCTCCTCTCTCCTGAGCCACTAACTCACCAGCCTCCAGATGACTGACGCATCATGCAGCCAATGAGATTTAAAATCCAGTAATACATAGTTTATGTCAGTTTTTAAAAGTCATAAACGTGAAAATGATGCAAGTTTATGTAGTTTTATTGGCCGTTCTTCTACCTCAGCTCTTGTTTTTGACTATTTTAAGTTAAAGGAAATAAGGAAATAAAGAGCTATAATGAGTTTAATGCTCCTGTTCCTCAGGCAGGGGGATTTAGAGGTCGTGTAATGTGGATTTTTTTTTTTATTTCTTCAGAAAAACACGTGTTAAGTGTTTCTTTTCAGTGATATTGATTTTAAATGTGAACTTGGACCATGTAAGACTCTATGATGTGGACTCATTGTGTTTCCAGCTAATAGGAGCAGTTAAAGCTCATCTGCAGGCTGATTTTTGCATTAAAACATGCAAAACAGCTTGGAGGGAAAAAAAGCAGCTTATAACCTTTAAAAAGAGCCCAAAACCACGTCTGTACTGCAAAATGGTTCAACAACAGCTCTGAATTGACTTTGGGCTCGACTGGGACAGATGTTGTGTGTTACCTCCAGGTTCTGCAGGTATCCTTCCTGCGGGTCGCACAGCAGAGAGGAGATCCGGTGGTTGTGTCTCATACAGCGGGTGCTGCTGTCCCTCCACAAGGGGAAGATCTGCCGGATCACCGTCATGCGCCCCAGTGCACTGTGGGTAAGCTCCAGGATCTCTGTGTCGCTGATTTCCTGCAGAGCGAAAGGACACATTACTGACCTCACACTGAGGTGTGTGTGTGTGTGTGTGTGTGTGTGTGTGTTTGTGTGTTTGTGTGTGTGTGTGTGTGTGTGTGTGTGTGTGTGTGAGCGACGTTTGTTTCCTCGACAGCATTAATTAGAGAGTTTTCACACAGAGACAGATGACAGCGTCAGAGCCAATCAGACTGGACGATTCACAGAGGCCATTAAAAAAAGCTTCCTCTATTCATGCACATGTTTAATTGCTTTGACGCTGAGAAACCCAATTATTCCCCCGCGAGGTGTAATTATAGATAGCCTCAATCGGACGTAAAAACATGAAAAATAATACTCAGTTTATGACGCTTTATAACAAAAACATAATTACAGCCCACGACTTGAACAAGAGTCCCGACAAGTGACTCGGTTTTGTTTTGTTCAGCCTAATTGAAAAGTCGACTTTGTGGCGTTTTTCTGTATTTAGGTTCCTGTTATCCAATTAAAACTGAACCAGGGCTTGTAAACAAGAAGTCAGAAGGATTTGCAGCTCATTTATGGGAGTTTTGAAAACATGTCATTCTGACAGGTTAAAGGATTTAAAAGTCAAAACAAGTTTGAGTCCAGGTCCTGTAATTGCAGCCGAGACATTAAGGATCCGTCTGACGTGTTTGCTGAAGAAGTATTTACTGTCTCCTGAGTTCATTTACTCAAGAATACACTCAGATATCTGTGAGCGTCAGTCCGCTAACATCTGACTTCCTGTTAAGTTGTCCAACTAAGGTTTGACTAAAAAACTCTGTGAGCTTTAAAAATGGACTGAACACTCCCGCTGAGGTCTGAGGGGTCTGCTTCAATTTGATTTCTCAACTTTTAACAACACAAGGACGAAAGCTCATCAAAGAAGTCACATAAAGTTTCATTTGAACACCAGTAACTTCATCACAACTGTGCGAACTTTATCTGCTGATGATGGTGATCGTACAGAAAACCTCCTAAACGGGGTTTTGATGCATTTCCTGCACGAAGACACAAACTGGAAGTGGACTTTTAAACCATCAGCTGCTCACCGTCTGACTTTATAAGGCTGAAACCAAAAGTCATATTTGAGTAAAAGTAAAGATGTCATGTTAATTTTACCAATATTACTTTTATTAAATTGATATTTTGATTGAATCATCAGTAAGTAATTGAAATCTAGTCGTGACAGATAACTTGTTAATGGTTTCTCCTGCACCTTGTTGACTGATCTGAAGATAATCGTGGCTTTCCGACGAGCTCTTTGAGGTTTTGTAAAGAGACACATCAGTTTAGATGAAACACTGAAGACAGTTTTGAGTTATTTTACAGTCTTCTATAAAACACCACATCATCAGCCTGTGGGTTTGAGCCACTGCTGTGCTGCGAGGACTCGCTGGGAGGACAGTAATACCACAATCAATATTCAAACTATTTTCTGGCCCTTCTCAACCACAAAATGGAGGCAGAAGTGGAGCTGAAACGATGTGATATTACGGGGGGGAGGGCGTAATGACCTGCACTCAGGCACAGGCAGACTTTACAGCCATCAGGAGGTGAGCTGAGGATCATGGGAATCACTGACAGAATCAGATAAGAGGTTTGGAGGGCCGTTATTTTCTGAGAAACACAGCAGAGAGTGTAATGTAACTTCCAGGGGCATGTAATGGTGTTTAGGGACAGATGGGATCCCGACTGAGGACGCTTAGAAAGGACATTGGGGGACGATTTACTGCAGCTTATTCAGAAGCAATGAGGCGGCCGCTTAACACTTCAGATAATAGAAAACACGGCGTGTCGAGGTGTTTATCATAAACATGCTATTAGACGTAGTTATACAGCTGCTGCCAGACGCTAAAAGTCCACACAGAGAAGTCCTTTCTGATCTTGTTCAGCCAGATAATCCTCACAGCCACCACTTCATCATTTTTGAAGCTTAAATGAAATTGTCGGCGCTCAAGTCAGGTTATAAACGACGTGACTTCAGCGTCACCACCACCACCGACCTTCCTTCTACACTAAACCGTACACACTTTACTATAAACTGATCAATGTACGAGTTGTAAAGTCAGAGTCGGAACAGTGTGTAACTAAAGTGGCCTGTAAAGACGGACTAGTGAGTAGATGAGTCTCCGTGTTCGCTGTGAGGACGTTTAATGTCCCCGACAACCTCTGTAGTCTCATTCAGACACTTGTTAGCAACCGCTAACCGTTTTTAACACATGAAGAGCTTTATAATTCAAACATGGGTAAGTAACGTTATGCCACTTTTACACCAAAGTTAGTCTGTGATATTTATCTGAAGCGTGGACGTCATGTTTCACGTGACCACTCAGGAGTCAATTAAAAGAGTTACTGTATATCACAGTGTATTTTGGCTCTTCTGTGGCTCGATGTGGCAGCGAGGGTGACGCTAAACCAACTTTTTAACCCCAAAAGTTTAATAAACAAACTAGGTGCTCTCATCGACTTCGGGTGTTTATTCCTCCAGAGCTCACCGGCTCCAGCAGCCGTCTGCTGGTTAACGCTAACAGAGTGGCTCGTTAATCCAAAACACCGGCGTCTGTCCCTCCCCTCCCGTCTGTTACTCCATATTATATCACATCCATGCTGATAATTGCATGAAAAAAATCTTCACAAGGCATCATCACCACCGAGAGGTGAAGCTCAGCAGACAGCCTGCGAGAGTCCCTCCTGTCAAACTGGCCGTTTAACATTTAATGACAAGTTTGAATTGCAGCACTGTTGTTTCTAAATATATAATAGTAGTGTGAGATGATGCAGAGTGAACGTAGCTCTGCAACTTCTAAAAATATAATTTTCAGGATAATCAGATGCAGCATTCTTCAGTCTGATGCCCTTTATCATAATTAATTAAGATGAACCCACAGTTTGGAGTTAATTTACCGTCTGAGTGATTATTTTTCAAACTGATTTTTACCTTCGAGTCGTCGGCTGGATGAGCTCTTATTACCTGCAGTCTAACAGGTCGTTAGCCTTTGGTTTGGTTCTGTGTGGTGATGAGGGGAGATAAGAGGACGGAAAAAGAAAAAGCGGGACAGAGAAACGAGGCTCTGATGGATTTAGCCGTCGTTGCAGACGGACGGTTTAACGGACACACCTGGAGCAGCTGTAATGTAACCTGGAGCTGCTTTTGTTCACAAAGTGTCTGATCTGCATTTCAAAGAGCGGTGCTGGTGCTGTTAACAGAGTCCAGTTTCATCTGCTTTCCAATGGCTGCTGTAGGTCATCAACATTAACCCCTTTTAAAAAAACACAACCATGAAACACGTCGATGTCACGGCTAACAAAGACGTCCTGAAGAGAAATGTTTGAGTGTGATGAGTTCGTAAAAGAGCTCTTTTCTTCTTGGAGGGGTCATTTCAGGGTGGACAGGTCTTTGAATGCACCGCAGAAACATTAACATCGTTAATGACGGTTTTTAATACAGCGGGTCTTTGTTGTCCTTTTTCAGTTCATCATCATCATCATCATCTGCAGCTTTTACTGAAATATCTCCCAACGACTATGGGATTTTTTTATCTCATAATTCTGACATTTATATCATAATTTTGACTTTTTATCTAATTCTGACTTTATATTCAAGTACTTATGACTTTTTATATCATAATTCTGATTTCTAATCCCATAATTGGACTTTTAATGTTGTTTTGTTTTAAATCAAGGCCAAGGTGAACATCCTCACCGGTGACATTAACATCTGAACCTTGTTGAGAAATAAAGCCTCCTTCCTCTCCTTCATACGAGTTTCTTCTAATTAAACTCCATTACAACACACACAGCTCCAGGCTGCACTGAAAACGTCTTTTTATTCAGTAAATGTAAAAAGAGTGTGAGCGGCTTGATAACAGACAGTTTGTGTGGATTTAAAACCGACAGTCGGATCAGAACCTGACAGCTGCTGTCTGACCAGCAGGCTTCACCGCCGCCCACCGAGCGTCCTCTCTCCTCACCTCCTGCCTTCTCCCCTCTGGTTAATTACTGTCCTCCTCTCTGCTCACCTCTCTCCCTCCTCACTGCAACACTATTACTCTCTCTGCTTCTTCTCCGTTCTCTCCTCTCCTCTCTGAGTTCGGTTCTGTCCGTCTCCCCGGGCCTCTTTAATTGGCGTCGGTGGAGTCGTGTGATCGCTGCTGTTTGTGTCGGCGGCAGACGGGATGAAAAGGACAGTCTCTTCCTGTTGACGACCTGCCCGACTTTGTACCGTCCTGCCACCAAACACTGAACACAGAGTACTGCAGCTGTCTGAGCAGGACTACAGAGACAACTCAAAGGTCCATAAAAACAACCCAAAAACTGTTTTTGGGTTGCAGAACCAAGCAGAAATGTTCCCAGACGAGGAGTTTTAAAGTGTTATTCACGTTTCATTACCCAAACAGTGGATGGAGGGAGCAGGGAGGACTGACAGGAGAGACGGAGGAGGAATAAAAGAAATGGAGATCAGCTCGTCTGCGGTCTCTACGTGTTGACAAGACAACCCGACATCTCACCGCACCACCGCCCAGGACTGGAAACTACCTCTGTTAGCTGTCTGAGCTCGGCGACACGCCGCACACAGCGAGGGCGGACAGGCGGCGAGAGGAAGGTGAGGTTTGAGGGGAATAAAGATGGTAGAGAGTGTTTAGAGACGCTGTCTGATTCAGCTGGACGTCACATGATGCTCGTCTGCGAGGAGGAAGGCTGCGAACATGTTTACTTCTGCTGTAACGGGGATCGACCCGCTCTTGGAGCCTCTAGTGGCCACCTGAGGAGCTGCAGCTGTTGGTTCTCCTGTGTCATTTGTAATTAACTGCAACAAACCTGAAGTTACTCTTTCATTTTATAGTGCCGTGTTGTACTTCTGTGGTTATTGAGGTGAAGTCAAGGAGGGAATATCACGCCGTTATTCCACCTCGCCGCCTGTGTGAAAGTTACAGACGCTGCTGGCGGAGGTAGTAACAGAGCTGCGACACAACGTCAGTGTGTGACGGCGTTCAAAACAGATCCTTCACTGGATAGACAGATGTCCCACACTTCAACCCACAAGACCAAACAACAGTGATGTGGTAGCAGGTCATGTCTTCATCACACTTCTGCCCGAAAAACAGCGTCTGTCCCCGGCAGAGCGAGCCACAATGTCTCCATCGCCTTCCACTATTGTGTTGCTGTAGTTACTGTCTCTGGCAACTGTTATAGAAAATAAAATCGACAAACTTAACAAGTAAAGTCGTCGTGACGGTCAGCCGTCCCGACCGAGGCTTCAGTGAACTTCCCCCTGAAAACAGGAGTGAGATCCAGACAGGTCCTCTGTTTACTGATGGTGATGACGTGCTGACGTCATTTAGAGCAAAAGACTTCGTAAGGATCTCAACATGCTTTTTTTCCTCTTTAGTTTTTATTTATTGAAATTATTAAGCTACAATCTTGAGTCCAAAATCATAGTTTTTGGTGTCTCGTGATCAAAATACTGCTCGTTGGTTTCTGTTGGCTTCAGGAGGGACATTAAAGTTAGACAACAGAAAAACATTAATAATTTAATAATGAACTCTTTTGGCACCAACTAAAAGCCGGACGGTGTTTGTCACAGTTTTTAGTTTTCAAAGGAAACTTTTTATGTCGTGTTTGCTGACAAAATGATGATGGAGCTGGAGGAAGAGAAGGTGGAGGAGCAGGAGAGAGAAGAGGTGATGTAGCTGGATATTTCTGAATGACTGAAACACTTTCCTGATGAAAGAGACGCCTTCAGCGGGAACAAGCTGTTACACCGCGCTCGCATTTCACAGTCGCAGTGGAAGCAGCACAAACACACATTTATCAGAAGAAACGTATTTGATCATAAACGCCGTTTAACGTGCCAAACAGTCGAGCGGGCTCTGGTGAACGAGCCGCTCCGGGGATTCTCCAAACCGTTTCACTCCTTTGGTTAATTAAAAAAACGCAGAGTGTAATTAGTTAAATTACGACTTTGAAACAAAGCAGAGAAATTGTAAGTGGATTAGGAGGTCGGTACCAAGCTGGGAGGTAAAGAAGACAAAAAGAAAATCTGGCACTGAAAAGGAGCTCTGAGGTTTTTGTATTCAGCCTTCAGCAGATGACAGTTCCCCTCGTCTCCCTCTGAATTACGCTGTTAACAGTGTTGTCAGCTCGGTTAATTGGCTGGAAAGATGCCTGGATATTGATACTGGGAGCCGAGCGAGGAATTAAAAAAGAAAAGATGATTTTAAACAAAAAAACAAAACAATCTCACAATTACTTTGCATGAGTCGAGCTGCCGGCGCTCCGGAGATGTCAGCGTGTTTTTTGGGGATTTAACTCGATCCCAGCTGCGGTCGAGGGTGCCGTCATTTTCTCTTTTCACCCCCACTCATTTCAATTTGACTTCCAGCACGGAGAGTCGCCCACGCTGACTGATCCCCGACCGAGGGGGAAAAAAGGCACTCAGCTTGTGTTTTTTATCTCAGATAGGGGCTTTTTTAAAAAAACACAGAAAGGTGCTCTTGAACTCGTCTCGCTTTTTATTCAAAGTCACTGTGCAGCTTTTGTCCTCTGCTTCAAAAAGCAGCTGTAATTAATGCAGCGGTTAGTGAAGAACGTGGCCGAGTGCGGTAAGAAAAATGTTTCTAGAGAAGAGAGTTTTATTTCTGTGTCCTGTGATCTAAATGCTGCTTCAAAGAAATGTCAAACCAATAAGTCTGTTTGGTTTGTTTGATTTGAAGATCTGAACTCTGAAATAAAAGTCTGAAGGTGCCTGAGAACGTCTCGGTCCTCTCGGTGGATAAAACTGTTGAAAACTTTGGCTAAAGTACTGAATAAATGTTCCGAACAACCAGTTTCTGTCATTCTAAATGTCATGAGCACAAAAGCAAACTTGACTGAACCGACTAAACATCTGACTCATGATGTCGATGAAGCTTCTACGAGTCCTCGTGTGGTGGAGAAAGACAATCAGCCATCCTGTGTGTCTGACCCAGTTCAGTGTGACGTGTTCTGAATGTGTGTGTGTGTCTCGTCTTACCTCGTTGACGAACACCCAGTGACTGTCCTTGGAGGCCAGGTTTGTCTCCACCGCCTGCAGACACACAGACACAGACAGGGTTAGTAACTTACTCCAAACCATCAATCTGATCTGCAGAACACGATGGAGGATTTCATCGTGTCGTCGACTTCAGGTTCAGCTTCCCGCGTGGCCTCGGCCGCGGAGGAGCAGCTGTTATCCCCCGAACACACAGCTGCTGCGTCGGCCTCTGTTGTCGTCTTTGGTTTGAAAAGTTCACCTCCCAAAATTCAGCTAAGCCTCTGCTGTTTCCATGATGGGCCGTCCTGCCACAAAATGTCAGGCAACAAAAAGCTTTTCAGCGGTGAGCAGTGCGAGCGGTTTGCACTTATCAGCGCGCCCGGAGCTCGCCTGGTCCTCTGCCACGTGTGATAATCCTAATAACATGCAGCTGATAGCACAGAGCGGCGCTGAGAACTGTTCGAGTTCTGTGGGTCACCCTGCACCGACCTGAAAAGTTTTCATGTGTTATTCTCCCACAGGGTGAAGACACCGCCTCAAAATAACTTCTAAGTATAATGATGGTATAGTCAGATAACTGGGCTCTGTATATTTTTGAAATTGGTGCTAAATGACAAGAGGAAACAGAGAAAGAGATGTGTTATCCCCTTCTGATTACAAGGTAGAAAACCTACAACAACCAGAATGCATTGCGCTGCAGTGGACTGATGTGCAGGAAATGGCTCAGAACAAGTTGCAGTAAATTCATTTTTAGTGTCATCGCTAAAGAGCCAAACATTGTTTTGATTACAGTTGTGATGTGTGTGTGTGTGTGTGAGAGTGTGTGTGTGTGTGTGTGTGTGTGTGTGTGTGTGTGTGTGTGTGTGTCCTCACAGTGCTGTTAACATATGGTGTGTATATTTGACCATGTGGGTGTTTTTTGTTTTTTTTTTGCATTCTGGCTCCATAAACTGACATAAACCAACTCCTCATTATCCGACGATATAAACTCTGAAAAAAACCAAACAAAAACAAATGATAAGAAGATAACAGACAGGAGGGAACAGCTGGTACACACACACACACACACACACACACAATGCATAGTGTGTGCACACATACATCAGTGTAGCGTCACGTGTTTGCTCCTCGGGCTCAGCCGGCCAGATGTTTCCTAACAGGTCCTCATTGGGCTTCCAGATCACCAAACACTGACACTCATCTACTCAACACAACTTAGTTACAACTCGCAGTAAAAAACCTCGAGGGAGCGAAGTTTAACTGAACTTCTACTGAGCTGAAAACGAGAACGCACATCAGGCGGTTTAGTTTGAATGGATGATGAGAAACTGTACGTGTGTGTGTGAATTACTTAGTTATATACTGATTAATCCCCCAATTTAATTTAATTAGATTTGAATTTATATGTTTATTTGTTTGTTTGTTTAAGTATCCATCCATCCATTATCTTCTGCTTATCCGCGGTCGGGTTGTGGCGGCAGCAAAGGCTTAGAAGGGTCCAGAAACAAGGCTTTCCAGCTCGTCCTGGGGATCCCGAGGCGTTCCCAGTCCAGGATATATAAAGTCCCTCCAGAGAGTTCTGGGTCTGACCCGGGGTCTCCTCCCCGTTGGTAAGTATGGTGCTTGGAAATATTATGAGGTATGTTCAGCAATGATGACGTCTGTTCATTATTTGAAAATGCAGAGGAAAAAAGTGAACTAATGTAACATTTCAACATTTCGTAACATTAAGTTATATGTGATGTAAATGAACTAACGTTGTAACTAACACACTTATTTGAACTAAACCACCATCTTTTCCTCGACCTAACCAACGGTCACCTGACTACTGTAGCGTGACGTCGACGGTCACCTTGCTTCTCTGTCGAAAAGCTTTAAATCTACGTGACACACACACGTCTTGAAAGCGGTGTGCTTTTTATACACCATCCCATAATATCACCCTGTCAGATGATGTTGTCAGTGATCAGGTTAACCTATTGTAAAGGACACAACCCCGCTCTCATAATACACTTCACATCTCCTACAAGGAGATATTACACCTGTCATCATAACCTTTACTGGGCCCAGACGGACTGTAGATATTACCACACACACACACACACACACACACACACACACACACACACACACACACACACACACACACACACACACACCTGAACATGAGTCCTCAGACAGCAGGCACACCTCTCACAGTTCGTCCTCCATAACTTCACATTACATGACCGTTATTAATAACTGATGTTATTTTAATTCACGTTCTGCGTTCGTTCTCGCTGACTCCACGTTCCTTTGTGTAAAGCGCAGCCTGTCGTGCAGCTGCGTGTCGTTCTGAGTCACTTACTGCCACAGAAAACGGTTATAATGAACAAATACACGTCAACACTCGAGTAGAAAACATGATTATCGTGGGCTGTAATAACGAGGAGGATGTTTGCAGCAGGAGGCAGAAACAGGACGCACAATAGAAAACATATGGACCTCGTCGTTCTCTGCAGAAGCACCGTGTAGAAAACGTAAACTTCCAAAATATTTCTCCATCTGCAATATTCATTTTCTGTTTCTCCCCAAAATGCTTTGTGCAGAGATTTCATTATATTTTCTTCCTCATAAAACATTTGAGGAGCCTAAAATGGTTCGCAAATCTTTTTTCTCATCGCCTCTCATCACATCCGACTGCTAAACCATCAGCAGGAGTCTGAACGATACGGACAAAAACGTGGACCCGCTCTTGAAAACATTGAAATATTTTCAATATGATCCGGTTTCACCCAAATCAGTGAATAAAATCCTGCTGTCTCAGCATCCATGGCAACGTTGAAGAAAGCGTTTTTTGGTCAGACGTAAGTGACAAAAGACTTAAACATCAGATATGACTTCATCTGAGCCTCGAGGTCGGTGCGACAGGAGGGCTAATTTTTTTGGGGGGATCATCAACATATTTTCATTTTCAGAACCATCTGCTCATCAGACTCTGACATGTCGGCATGTTTGTGATGAAAGTTCAGATACTGACCGAGAGGAAATGTCAGGAACTTTGACTGACCCTCAGGATTTGTAGCAAATCAGGCCATTCATTGATTTTGATGACATCAGTTGTAAAGACACCTCTTCATGGATTACTGTTGTTGGCACCACAGAAAAGGTCAGCGGGTCGAGGATATCCACACATGAAGCGGAACGTTTCCTGAAAGGTGATGGACGGTTCAGCTGTGGCACGCGAGCTGCAGTCTGGTTGCTCGCTCCGTCTCTTTGAGTCATCTGACGAGGTCACGACACGACCGCGAAACTTCGCGCTGCGGTCGGGCCGCGAGGCGACGGGAGGGAGGATGACGATGATGAAGGCTGACTCGTATGACTGACAGCTCCGCAAATGTGCGAGAGGCTCGGCGAGAGTGAGAGCAAAGAGCCAGACGACACACAGAGAATCATGCAGACGTCAGGCCCGAGGAGCCGGGATGTGACTGCAGACACAGCGTCCTCTCCCCTTCAGACGGTTAGCCTTTTTTACTTTTTTCCTCGGATACGTGACGGGTGCACGGGTCAGGCCTCTGATCACTTCAGCTGTCGGAGGAATCGAGACAGAATAGAGACACTTGTCGCTGCAGGAGACATCTTCAGCGTTTTATCAGCTAAAAATACTGTCTGATGAAGCTGTACGCCGTCTTAAAGGGGATGGTTTAACACCTGTTCGTGCCTGCAGGAGTTTGTGACATCACAACCCCTTATTTAAGGCCAATCATGTTCCAGCTATGACCAAACCTGAGTCGCAATAAGCACTCTTAGACACTGAGAGTCAGTTAAATGCACAATATGTAATATCTGGAAGTCTCAACCGTTGGTAATTATCTAGCTAGAATGAGGTAGCTGGTGATTTCTGCTGCAGAGCCTCCAGCTCTGGAGGAGAGAGTCGGGTGAAGATCCAGACCGTCTGGAGGAATAAACACCAGGAGTCTCATCAGATTCTGTTCTGATCCGGAGCCGTTTACCGACGGGAGGAGAGCTCAGAGATTACTTTTTAACTTTTGGGATTAAAAAGTGGATTTATCTTCACTCCTGTTTATCAGCTTCACCGTTACTTTGAGTAAACTTGCTGATTTCTTTGAATTTGAAATCTGTGACAAACAGTATCAACACAGTCAGTCCTGCACCGAGAAGCCTCGCAGCCTTCTGCAGCATCTCTTTTCAAATTTGTCCTCTTTCGACAAACTTGAACTGACTTTGAAGGTCACACAAAGAGACAGTGAGGTATTATAATGTTGTGTAAGACCTTCAGGGTCCACTCACCCTTCTCCTGCCAGAGCAAAGAACTTAATAAATCACCTCAATCATTTAAATAACCCACAAAAACACGTTCACTCCTGTATTTATTTGCACGGTTTGACACCTGAGACCCCTCACATTAGTCAAGTACATCTCTTTGAGATTACACACTTTACTGTGAGTGCAAGTGGCCCCGCGAGGTGAGTTAATTAAAAAAGCTGCTTAGTAGCTAAAGATCATTAGGATTAAAAAAAAAAACTTCTTGGAGTCTCCGACACGCCGTCCCTGACAGATGATACGTCAACACTGATTAAACCCTCGTCTCCTCGTGGTAAAACTTAAAAAACAAATGTTGCAGTAACATTGAAACATTAGGTGTTTTGCAGGCAGCATCACTGACAGAAGACACTGCAGACTTAAAGAAAACATTTTGTTTAAATATCTGTATTTTTCTGTCCTCAGCAGCCGTTTCATCTGTTCGTTATTTCCCCCCCGGCAGCACATCAACCTTACATGGCGCTGATGAGGTATTGATTGTCCACGGCAAGACACATGAAAGCTGTGAGACAGAATCAGGGTTACTCTGCTTATATATTGAGTGATGAACTGCTTCAGCGTAAAGACATTGTTATTTATAGCGCCTCTTTTTCCAATCTCGAATCGTTTCCAGTCTTAAACGTACAAGAACAAGCGGCTGGTTTTACTCCATGAAGTGTAAAAACGTAAAGCTAAATATCGGCGGGGAAATATGAGCTAAATGTTGTGAGAATTGCTCCGTGTGGTACCAAAGAGCGGCACGTGAGGTGAAATTGCTGCACATGTCTTGTATAAAGATGAAGAACTGTTGTGTGTTTTTCAGAGCGTTCCCGTCTCGTCACTCAGGGGACGTGGGTGGTCCGGTTCAGGGGGATTAGGGAGTTAGCTCACTTATTTGATGCTCTGCTGCCTTCGCCCCCCTCTCTCCCCTCTCTTTCTCTCTGTGGGTTTAATAGTCCTGACAACAAGCATTAACAGCAGCAGCGAGCATGGACGTTACACCAGGGACAGGCTGCTTTTAACACTGTGTTAATGGACCAGACCGGGATCAAACCCGCAAGGATGATGCTCGCTGGGGGCTCCAGAAGAGGGCCCAACAAAATGCTTGTTGTCGCTGGGATATGAGCTTCTGATATGAGTGTCTTTTTTTGCACTGCAGAGCTGAAAACCAAAACATGAATTTGCGTCTGGGATGAGAAAACAACACAACAAGATACGTGTCTCTCCAGAATCACAAGAACAGACAGCTGATCGATTGGAGAACAAACGATCAAACATTTACTTACTCGCTGATCTTCGGTCCAGCTCTCACCTATGAATAATGAATACAGGTGACCAGAATAACTTTCCTCCGCAGGGCTTTTACTCAGATTTGTTCAACAGATGCTCGTTTCAGCCGAGGACTTGCTTGTTTGCATCCCATCCCGTGCCATGTCCACAAAAGTCAGCAATTTTCTACAAAAATCTTTAATCTCTTAAATCGTGACCAAGGTAAGACGTCTTAAACACTTCAGACGTGCTGCAGGCTCATGGCACACACTGCTTTCTGTCGTCTGCCTCGGTCCAACGTGGAGATAAATCCCAGTATACAGCAGCAGAGTAGTTTCTGACTCAACCTACAGAAATCTCAAAGAAGAGCTTCAAAAGGAGGCAGGAACAGGTTGAGGAGCGAGTCATCCTGAAAGAAGTCGATTGAGTTGCTTCAGTATCTGATGGAGATGCCTCCTGGTTACGTCCCTGTGGACATATGAAAGGAGCCCCCCGGGCAGACCCAGAACCAGCTGGAGGGAATATTTTTTTACTGCTTTCACTGCAACCTGGACGCAGATCAGCAGCAGGAAAGATTGGATGGATGGAGACAGAATCTTTTACTACAAGATCGAGTGAGGAACAGAGAACATGTTTAGTTTTGTCAGCCGGGAATCAACTTTATAACATCTTCAGATTCGTTCGAGGCTGAGATGAAAGAAGTGAAGACACAGACCAGAGCATCATTTTGAAGCCTACTGTAGATGCTAAGCTAAACGTGTTAGCCTGAGTGTCGACCGCACAGTCTTTTCAAATCAGTTTGTGATCTCGGGGCTTTTAATCCGATCCATATGCATTAAAAAGTCATGCAGAGTGGAGTGTCTGAGCTTTACAGGAGCAGCACACGTCTTGTTTGGCCATTCAGGGCCTCCGTAGTGACCCGATTTCACCATCACGTTCTGCAGCGTTGATTCATCAGGGAAACCTTTGTCGTTTCTTCTTCTGGGCCGACAGACGACAGTTGAATCTGAGCTACTTTTGTTGTTCATGTTCATGGATTATATATTTGTCTTTTGCTTCAGTGTTCTGATTTAATAACCTTTCTGTTTACTCTCTGAACCTTCTCGGACACATCGACATGGTCAGTTTTTAAATATGGGCTGAAAAACACGGAGGTTAATATTGTAATAAATTGCTGTAACTTGCTTAGGAAAGGTCAGATGGAAATCTAAAGAAATCCAAGTTTATCTTTTTTTTAAATGATTTTAAATGAGCGACACTGAAACTTCATGTTCTCCTGAATCAAATGATGTCTGACACTCGATGCTGACTGAAAAACAAGATGGATCAGGAGGATCAGCCGCCCTAAAAACAGATTTAGAGGAGAATGCTGCAACTCTGTTTTACTGTGAAGCTCCAGAAATGTTTTGTGGAAACTTCACCTGACTTTCCATCAGCATGGAGGGAGGAGATGATGACTGGATGAAGTACCGCCAGAACCTCAGACAGTGTTTGACATTGTGGGCTGATAACTTCGTCCTGAGCTCTCCTTCTGTAAGTCTTCAACTGAATCTAATGGACACCAACACATGTGAACACACAGACAGACACAGAAATGCACAAAACCTCGGCTCTTTCAGAATCTCCACTCCAAAACGCACAAACACACGAAAGCTTCTCCCAGTGGGACGCACACACGGCCACGACTCTGAGCTGCTGGGTGTCACAGTCCTTCAGGGAGCGCTGCTTTTAACAGCAACTCGATGACCTCCATCCAGGCCGTCGACACTCCAAGAATGACTGGAGGTCAAGTTGATCCTGTCAGGATGAGTCAAGATACTTTCCAGCGCTCGTCGTCTCAGTCGGAGAATGAAAAGAAACGAGCGGCTTCCTCGTCCTCTCTGAGGAGAGGCCGTGAGAGTCGAGCTAAAAGCAGCTCTTCACGAGACAACAGCTCGTGTAGGACAAAAAACGGAGGCTGAGATCGAGGAGCTTTCATGTTTGGGTTAGCGGAGGACGGTGTTCAAGAAGTCAAGATGGCGTGCTGAACTCCTCGAGTCCCCGAGAGACGTCCAGTTTCACTTTTATGTGCCGACGTTTGAGAGCTGCAACCCAACACAGAGGCTGGAGGGCTGGAGGCCCAGTGGAGGTGAAGAGCACCGATCAAACTACTGAGCTGCTGATGTTTGCAGCACAAAGTGGTGGGCTGAGTGGGCGTCTCCCGGTGCAGCTGCTGTTCAGGTGCATGAAGGTGCAGCAGAGCAAAAAGGGCAAAAGGTGATGAAGGTGTGATCGGTCCTGAAAAAAACACACTGTTCGATCCTTAATGTTTAGTTATGTTGAGATCTGGTCGTTTTTAGACATTTCGATGCAGGAATGTGACATATTTTATATTTAGTTTGCATTTTCAAGCACTATTAAATCATTAATTTCAAGTTTTTATGATGCTGTTGTCGACAGAATCACCAAACTCCAGCACAGTGCATGGATGCAGGGACGAGGGGCGCTGAGGAGGCTGCAGCACCCCTGAAAAAAAGGATGTGACATATGCCGAGTTTACAAGAAGGACCAAATAATTAAGATCTTTCAGAAACAGAAGAAGAAGTTTCTCCTGACTCAACAACTCACACAACTGAGCGATTTTTCAAGGGAGTCTGGTTCTCTCCCTCTTCTTCTCCCCTGCTGTAGTTGACGTGGCTGCTTTGACCTGTAATATGTTTTTAATACAACAAACGTGAATGTAACGCACCGTTTACCATGACGTCATGATACAGACCGACCCCCCAGCACCCCCAACTGTGACTTCCTGCGTCTGAGGCGTCCATTTTGAGGACAATATTTAAAGACACATTTTCCGCCAGAACTGCTTCGTGCTGCCTCATTTGAATCAACCTCCTACATGCACACAGAACCAGACAGACGGCGCTTCAAGATCAGGAAAGGACAAAACTGTTGATTGTGCTTAACTGGCTTACTTGACTGTGACAGCAGTGTGGTGGGAAACGCTGGCAAGAGCTGCACCATTGTGTTCAAAATAATTTGATTTAAAGTCTGATTAAAAGTGTAACTGGTGCTAAAAAAGGACAAACTGCACTCTTGTACACATATTGTTTGTTCTTTAAGTACTATATTACATTTGTTCGTGCTCTATATTGACATTTCTACAACACACGTCATATCACATACACATTATGTATATAAGCTGACAGTTTCCTGTCGTATTTCAAGTCCAGATCTATGTTAGACTGCACAAACCTCCCTCTTTACTTTGAGTTTGAAACTCTTCCCTCATGCCGTAGATTTAGAGTAAAATCTCCTTTGTTCCCTCTGCAATAACTCTGCTTGATCTGCACATGTCAAAGTATTTTAGAGATTGTTTTGTTCCAGGAAACATTTTTGTACTTCTGTTTTTTGTATTTGTGTGTTTTGTATCTTGTGCCGACTGCAAATCAAGTTTCCCATCTGGGATAATAAAATGACTGAACTGAATCTGTGGCAACAAAACAGATATTTTAACCCAAAACACGATGTTTTCTAACCTGAGCTTAAATCCAGCCAGCTGCGTTTACTAGAAGATCAATATTCTGTCCGTCTAATCAACAGTTTACTGATCAATATCTGGATAAGAATCATCCTGGAAAAGGTCACAAACAACAGAAACCTTTCACAGATCCGTCGTCACAAATGTCAGAGTTTAACGTAGACGTTTCTCTTTACAGGAAAAATATCCACAATTTGTCGCTCAAACCTACAGAGAGTACAGCTGGATGTGTGTGTGTGTGTGTGTGTGTGTGTGTGTGTGTGTGTGTGTGTGTGTGTGTGTGTGAGTGTGTGTGTGGGCACTGAGTGTAAAGACAGACAGGATGTCCTCCTCTCGGGAACATAAAGCTCCTCCAGGACATTTTTCTTTGGCTTCATTTTGATCTTTGTGTTCATCAAAACGCATTTGACGCAGTCGGGAAACGAGTCATAGAAGAAGAAGAAGAAGAAGAAGAAGAAGAAGAAGAAGAAGACTTCTGTGGTCACAAACAGATGGTATCTGTTGCTATATCTTCTGTTACTTTATGACTTATTATCACTGCTGATTTGCTCCATGTTATTGTTGTTATTTCTCGCCACAGCTATGAAAGCTTTAACGCTCTAAATCACCTTCCACATATCCGTCTTGTGCGACAGACGAATAAGATTTTCTGACACATTTCATCAGGATTCATCGCAGCACATTAAGACAAGACTGAAACTAATAATGTTGCTGTGACAGGTGTGACATTTCTAATGGACGTTATCTTATGTGACATTATTTGAGTGTAAGAGTATAAGAGTGTATTAAAAGAATATAAAAGGTGTCTCTGGCAGAGCATAATCAGCTGAATCTGCTGCTGTATGGAGCTTTATAGTGACTTTCAGCTCGTTGTTTATGTGTTTGGAAAAACTTCTCTGCTCTGGTTCACCCTCAGCGCCCTCGTAGCTTCGTCTTCAGAGAAAAAGCTGTTAAAAAGCCGCTGTGCTGTACCTGCTCAGCAGCAAACAGCAGACAAACACAGCTAGAGACGAGCTGGTGAACATAGTGGAGTGTTCAGAGACTAACAGAGACGTTAAAACTCGACGTTTCTTATGTTGAATTTTCTATTTCTCTCTTGTAACAATGACCTGTTTAGGTTCAGGCACAAATCCACTTGGTCGGGGTTCAGAAGACATGATGATCTGGCTTAAAATACCTGTTTTGGTCGCCATGATCACGGGTGGAGACGGTCTACCCGTGAACAAATTGCCTGTTTTGTCGCCACAAAAACAGATGGAAATGTCCTCAGGTGACCCAAACTGTGGTTGGTCGTTCGGCAGCCTTGTTGGCTTGTAACAACTCAGCCTTCGGATGTGACAGTCGATCGTGATACACCACGTTTGGTACAAATGTCAACCTTATCTGTGGTTCGTAGAAACTTACATAAAGATACATCAGATGTCAGTGTTGGGAGACGTGTTCAGATTTTTTACTGAAAGTAGCAACAAAAAGCTTTTCCCTCTTGTGTTTCCACCTGGTCTTATTGTTGGTGTTGATGTCGCAAAACAATCAGGATCACTTCCTGTTTAACGCAGAGTTATAAAACACCAGTCAGCCTTCATTTTCTCATCAGACCACGTGCCCGGTGGCATGTTGAGAGGTTGTCAGGTGTCATTATTCTGTAGCCACAACATTTACTTCATGACGACACGTGAAAGCAACAAACTTAAAGTCAAACCCTCGTCTCTGCTGCCTTTGTCTTCCTGCTGAACTCCAGTGAGAGTCTGAACCTGAAACTGAACTCCGCACCAGTTTCTAATCTGATGCAACAGAACCATTTTATTTCTTTCAGGTCTGCACCTTCGCTGGTTTGATTTCGTTCTGTCTTCAGTGTTTGGACGGCCCCTTGCAAACCCTCGCTCTGTTAACCACTGGCTGTGTAGGCATGGAAACTGGCGTTCACCAGCACCTCAGAAGCTGTTTGAGCCTCCCTCCTCCGCTGCTCTGCTGGAACCGAACCGAGTACAAGAGTTGTTCTGACGCCTCACACAGCCTTCGCCTCCGTCTGAGCCTCTGCTGAAAAACACCGAGGAGGGAAAAGCATCATCCTAAAAGTTCAGCAGCAGCCGGAGAGAGGAGCGGAGGACGTGTTCGGATGTGAGATAAAAGATTAGATTGGTTTTAAAGATCTTATTGGATAAACAGCTTGTTATCCGGAGCAGAGTCTGTTTGCAGGGTGTCAGACACGGCGTGAAAACATGTCGACACGACAGGTGAATAGACTTAAACTAACAGATATCAACACAGTTATAGATTGTGTTACAAGTTGTCAAGTTTAAATGCACAAATGAGGCATTAAAAATTCACTGATTTGCATAAAACAGAAATCTGAACATCAGATAAAGACGGTTCAAAATTCTGTTTCATTTTGTTGACATATGAGAGGTTTGTTGTCAGGCGTGATCCGGGTCTGTGAACGCCCCGAGATCCCAAATTGATTTACAAAGATGGTTTTTAAACCCTCGATGCGTGGTCGAGCTCCTGAACCGTAACACAGTCAGCTCAGCAGCTACAGTGAAGATTTCAGTTTTAAATAACGTCTTTTCAGATCAGTTTGTGATCTCGGGGCTTCTGGAGACTCGGCTGACAGCTGACGAGCTGTATGGAGACATTTGATGGTTTTTTTTGGTTGTTTTTTACGTTTTAAAACAAGTCCCTGGCTTTCCATCAGCATGGGGGGGAGGGGATAATGACTGGATTTTTCATTTTTTGGGTGAAGTGTTCCTTTAGCTTTAGCCCTGTTAGCAAAACTGATTGTTTCTGATTTGCTTTGAATCTACCTTCATCATCAGTGGTTGTCGTCAGTTATTAGTGGTAACATTTTAATGCAGAGCACTTTACTGTGAACTAATCAGCCAATAAAACGAAGTTTAAAAGTATAGTCGTTTGTGTTGTGTTTGCTCTGAATCCATTTAAACTTGTGTCTCTCTGACAAATCTGAAAAATAAAAATAAATCTGCAGATAAGTCACCTCGGTGTGAGATCGAACTTTCCAGCTTGTAAAAGGTGAAAAACAAGAAGTGTAAGTTGACATCTTTTATCTCCAGCCTGCTTGTTTTTCACTTTTTTTTCCAACTTCCAACACAGTTTTTTTTTACAGTTTTACATTTATGACACAGGAACACACAGCGCCTGTAGCAGCTGCTTTGATCTCAGGAGGCTTCAGAGAATCTGAGGTGAGAGTGAATGAATCATGTGAGCGACCTGCAGCTCAAAGAGCTCAATGTGGGAGATGATCCTGCAAACAGCAGAGTCTGAAGAAGTCCTGCATGCTGTCATCAATCTGTTGCTGTAATTACAGCGTCTCCGTGACTGAAACATATTCATGATGTGTTCAGTTGTCAGCCATGATTACTGCAAAGTATTTTCCAAAGCTCACACATTTACTGGGAGAAACAGCTGTTTGTGCTAATTAGAATGAATGTAGATGGACTAGATTCCAGCCTTCTGCCATTGTAGCCGCTGAAAATAACATTTAAATAAACTCTTATTAAACGCATAATTAAGGATTTACTAACTGTAACAACGTATTGTTCTCTCTTTAGATCTGTTAGCTGCAAAAAGCATAACCAACTGTTAATAAGTGTGTAGCAACGTATGTATTAATCTTAATAAAATAACAAAAAAGTTGTAATGTAATGCTGTTATAAACAATCTTAAAACAATCTCTCAACTTTTATTAACGTTCTTAAGCAGTCTGTTAACTCACAAGTTTCTTAAGAGTGATTTTAAATGTCTTATAATCTGACAATAAACATGTTTATCATGTTATTATTGACACTTAAATAGTCTTATTATAAGCATCTTAAAAGGACTTATAAGGGTCTCATTACCTATTAACTAACACTTATCACCAGGACAAAACATATGTATAATTTACTTTTGATACTTAAGTTCATTTAATATCAGAAACTTTATGACTTTTACTGGAGGACTATTTAAACGCGATATTTTTTACTTTTATCGAAGTATATGCTGATTTATGTCGACCTACACGAGTGGTCTACGCCGTAGTGAGCATTTGCACTAGTCATGTCTGCTGGCGTCTCTGCGTTGCTGGTGAACGGAGAGCTAGCCTACTTTCCCCTTTAAACACACCGACCTCTTCAGCTAGAGGATGAGTATAACCCAAGAAGAGCAGCAGCCGACCAAGGAGCGAGTGCAACAGTTGAAGAGGGTGGTGTGTTTACTGGGGAAACTACAGATCACAGTGCCCGGGCTCAGCACGGCCACTAAGCACCGGAGAAGCCGGAAAAAAGCGATTCTACCAAGCGAACCAAGGCGGGCCCCTCTGCAGCAGTAAAATGTCTTCATAGTTCATATTCCATAGAAGAATTCAAGCCATTATAAGTCGGTCTGTTGAACTTTTAGCCTTGTAAATACTCTATACTGATCAAATGAAATAATTCCACCCCCACGTCTTCACCCTCTGACTTTAACACTCACGTTCCTCTAAAAAATGTGCAATTCAGCCTGTTTGTATCAGCATCATGTGTGAAACTGCTCTGAGATCTGATCACCAACTTGTTTGTCTTTGAAACTTTTTCCCACACAAACTTTGTTCTCTAATGTCTCGTCTTTGTGGCACTTCTGGGGCGTAAATAAGAGGAAGATGGCCGCCGTACGGTTCTTCACAACCGGCAGACTGCAGTGACCTTTCAGAGAAAGGGCTTCATTAGAGGAGGCGACGGGCGACAGGGGGGCTGGCAGCGGTGCGGCTGAGTGGTAATCATACCAAGACCCTCGCGCTATATTTGGGCCACAGATAGCCAGAGTACGGGCTGATAGGCAGATAGAGGCGATGTGCACACAGGCATGTAATGACTCGGGCACACACACACACACACACACACACACACACACACACACACACACACTTCTGTATGTGTACAGACGCCTCCTCTTATTACTCCTCACACACTCTCACGTGTTGTAGCCGTTATCTTCTCGTCCTTTGCCTTTTTGTAACCCGCAGGTGAGGTGAAGTGTCAGGTGATGATGTTCCAGGTGAGAAATGTCCGACTCATCGTTGTGGAAAAGGTCGTCTCTTGAAGCGGCTCAATATTTTTTACATTTAAAGTTAAGAGGTCCACCGATTTGACACTTCAGAGCGAGTTTCCGGGCGTTGAGGAGGATTACTGCAGAAAACACAGAAACTGCCTCAGGTGATGTCACTTGAGTCGACACGAAGACGACAAGTTTGAAACTGAAACAAATCAGTTGGAGTTAGAAAGCAGTGAGCTGAGCAGAGCGCCACATTAGCTGCTACTCGCAAAAAAGCAGAATCTCATACACAACTGACAAGGGTTGAGTTGCATTGTGGGTAATGTAGGCGGCAGGCTTTTTACAAGACAATGATAGATTTTTCATTCACGGCGTCACAGGAGTTTGAGGCTAAATGCCTCAGTTCAGACTTTAAACGTTCTTCCTTTGTTGAGTGTGAGTGACTGAAACATTCATGTTTTAATGGTCACACGATGTACACGACGTTCTGCCTACATGAAGCGGCGTGTAAAGGAAAACTGTCACATTTCTGTACGGGCTGTTATTTTTTCTACATACGTGGTAATGACAGTCTTCAGCGGTCAATGTTCTCCCCGGATGGACCCGTCTGTCCCTCCGTCCCTCCCTCTCATGTCTCCTCATCACTATTACTCTCTGACAGGACGAGCTGGGCCTCAGATCTCCTCTCTCTCTCTCTCTCTCTCTCTCTCTCTCTCTCTCTCTCTCTCTCTCTCTTCTTCATCCTCTTCTTCACTGTCTGCGACCGTCACTCATCCCTCCATCCTATTATACCTTCTCACAAAGAGGGAGCGGGGCGAGCGTCAGAGGATGGAGATAGAGATTGAAGAGCGACCGAAGTGTCCCATTTTAAAGAGCAGGTGAAGGTGTCTTGCTGCATGATAATAAGGTCTGGAGAGGGCGGCGGCAGTTCATCACATCGTCTGAGGAAGAGGTTGTATGTGAGGGAGGGAGAGAGGCTGATATGAAACCATTTGGTCTGAGACGGGTTTAAATGACTAAAATACTGTTGATACAAAAGATCTTCATTTGCTTTAATTATGAACGATTACATTTTAGTAAACGAGCTGCAGAGTCACCTGGAAACACGTCCTAAAACAACCGTTCTTTAACTTGTAGAGTTACAATTGTTCTCCTGTGAATCTACTCTGATTTAAATCTGTATTTTTTCCTTTTTTCTGAACAGTCCTCCACTGCTGGTGAGTCAGACTTCAATTCTAACCCTATAATCAGATAAACACTGATATTATACCACCGCAAAAGCACTTATTATGTCTAATAACAACGTTTTGAACATTTAAATCCTAATTTTAATCTCGCCTCAGGCCCCAAAATGGCTGGAGCCCCGACTGTGAGCATGTTAGCCCGACAATTAACATCACTACTGTTAGATTAAGTTCAGCACGACGCCAAAGATCTTTTTGACATGTTTTTCTACTTAATATGTTCATTATTATATATTCTGACATCTGTTAAAGTATGTATGTTAATCCACTAACATCGCATTAGGCAGCTTGTTTCCCATTTGCTCTCTAATTATCATGATTTCTGGGAAAATATACGAACCTCATCACAGGAAGTAGTATTATTAGACGTCTTTGTGCACGTATGAGTGTGTCAGAGCATAACGTGTGTTCAGTCTATGAGAAGAGACTAAAATAAACCGAACGCAGCAGATTCGCCGTCTTCCAGAACAAGAAGGAAACAGTGAGACGGTTTAGTTTAAGACCTAAAACACATCCTGGTGATCCATGTTGGTTTCGTTTACCAGCCTGTGTGTGTTTTCTGGGAATAACAGAGCAAATATGGAATAAATGGCACACAGCCAGACACTTCCTGCAGCTCCAGTCGGGTCTGATGGCAGAAAATGTTTCAGTAACTGGCACCAACTGGCACCATGGCATCACTCCCGCCTCGGTGTCTCTGCTGGAAGAACGGTCCTACGGCGCCGCTATTACTCCGCTCCACTTTCATGTAAACGGCACAGGGAGGGATCGTGCAAGGCATTCTGGGACATGTAGGAAGTCAGAGAGGTCTTCTTCAAAATGTTTCAACAAAACTGTCTGTTCGGAAGATAATTCACCAATGTCCATATCATCCACAACAGTCAGGTATAAAGCGATATGAGCCTGTCAGGCCTTGACTGAAGAGAGAAGTCATGCCACGATCTATATGCTCTCGTTCTGACATTGCTTCACATGGTTCCTGCTGTGTTTGGGTCTCATATAGTCGTTGTTGTGATAAGAAGAATAAGAAAGCCGTGATCTCAAGAAAACAAACTAAATCTACCTCGTTATTCTGGGAAAACACAGATAAAATGATATAGATGTACTAGATGAAAAGTATTTCACTCAAATGAATATATCTGATTGTCATGTTTTCAGATTTAAGCAGCTACAAAGAAGGTTTTTGTTGATTCTGGCGACTCCTGTGGACAAAAGGGGTACGAGCAGGGTTTGCAGGATGGAGGGCGGTCAGGTAATGAATCTGTTTGTGGCTGCGTAAGATGAATAATATGACGACAGTGAAACAAAGTTTTCCCTCAATTCCTCCTCAGCGCTCGACAAAAAAAGTTTTGGAGTTTTCTGACTCATCCAACCCGGATAAGTCCAAATCTGACCCAGTGAGTGGATTATAGCTCCCAAATAAAGTCAGGCGTTGATTTTATATGATATGACCTGAACGGATGGGATGTGCACACAGCTGCCTCTATAAGCTATAAAAGCTATTCCCACGATAGAAAACACAGGGAAGAGGGAAGAAAAGTAAAATTTACTTGTTGCTGACTTAAAGTTGAGACTTGAAGTCGCTCCCCTTGAATCCAAAATATTCAACATGCCGCAGACCAACTCCTCTGAGTCCAATCACAACCTTAAGGCCACTTTGGCATTCATCAGGCTCGATTTATTCATGGGAGCGAGGCGGCGGCGGCGGCGTGGTGCGAGACAGATAGAAGCAGCGGCAGTGAGGGTCATTACCAAACATCTCAGACAGACATCGCAGGGATCGTTGTAGTTATTGATCTGTCTCCAGAAGCCTCGGTGAAGCCCCGGTCTCACCATCGAAACTTGGCTTCAATTGGCCGGCGGGCGTCCGAGGTCCAGCTGTCATCTCGTTTGCATACAGAGTGAGGGAGTGTGGTGCATAATGACCACGAGAGGAGGGGTCGCCACGGCACGGCAAATACATACAGACTGCGTTCGACCTCAATTATAATATGCAGATGCGACGACGCTGGGAGAGACAGAGGCAGAGGAGGATGAGGAGGGAACCAGGTGGGTGGAATCTATGTGCCGGATCAGAAAAAATATCTTTTTTTGATCTTCTAAAAAAAATACTTGTTCAAAGATGGAAGGGAGGTAGACAGACTGAGAGGGAGACGTGGAGCAAAATGAAAGAGACAGTGAAAATAAATAAGTGCTGCTGTAAAGTTTCGCCTGAGTGAAAAGAGACGGCAGAGTTCAGATCTTTTACTTTAGGAAAAGTGGCGATATCACAACGTAGAAACACTCAAATCCTGTGAAGAGATCCAAACCAGCCCAGAATCACAGCCCGATACGTCCTCTTCATCCAAAACACAGCAACGAGCCACACTGTGGTTCCTTCATCACCACCAGCAGTCACACCGTCGACTATCTGGACTCAATCCCACACACAGCGTCCTGCTGCCACAAATACTCACTACAGCCCCAAATGTGGATTCATCCGCTGCTTAAAATAGTCCCCAACTAGTGCAACATTTCCTCCCGTTTGTTTGATAAAAACTCCAGGAATTATGCTAGTTTACATTTGTACCAACCTACAGTGCCTTCACTGTTTGCAGAGTACTCATGGATGTAAAGACAACTGTCACTGGATTACTTTGACACAGAAAACTTAAAAATGTGATGTTTCTCAGGCAGGTTCTGCACATGTAAGGAGCGTCTTTTCCTAGGATTTCTACGCAGTCATCATCTCCTCCCTCCATGCTGATGAAAAGTCAGGTGAAGCTGGAGTTTTCTCCGATTACGAAACTTCACCTGACTTTCCATCAGTATAGGGGGAGGAGATGATGACTGGATTTGAATTTTTGGGTGGCTGTATCCTTTAAAATACCACATGTGACGATTAACCGAAATATTTTAACTTTTAGTCACCAAAAGTGAAGAACAAGGACAACAAGGACACCGATCTTTTTGTCTTTCGTCTAAATTTTAGTGCCTTTTTTTGTAGGAAAATATCAGCCGTTGTTATTCATCATAACTGTCAGTTATCGGCCCTTTTATCTGCTCTATGACACTCAGAGAGTTTAGCTTTTCACTCAAACTGCAAAACTGTGATTCTGACATGTCAGGCTAGGACGTGTCAAATAAATGTAAGAAACAAAATAAATATAAGGACAGAAGAATAGTCTATGATGTGTGTTAGTTATTAGACAGTTGAGCCATTTTGAGAGAGAGTGCAGAATGTGGAAGTGGAGAGGAGGGCAGAGAAAGTGGAAACATGGAGGAGGTCTGTATGTTCAGGTAACATGAACACGACCACATGTGACACTGTACATGTCAGAGGCCTCCAGAGCAAACAGAGTGCAGAGTGACCGTGCTGGGCGGCCTTGGAAGAGCACAGATGGATTTTTTAAAACATGTTTACATGTTCTCCACCACTGGACCTTGTACACCTACACTGAAGAACCATTTGCTCCCAAGGCCTCCTGGGAATAAAATGTCCATGGTAGACACACAGCGCTCAACACAGTGCCCTTCATAGTGTTAAAAATTTGAATGTGTGAATGTGTGTGTGTGTGCGCGCTACTGGTCACTGCCATATTCAAGAGGACTAATGGTTGGACATGAGTGGGAAGACATTTTTTTATCTATACTCAGGTTTTTAGCAGGTAAAGTGGGAATATTTCTGTTAAATCAAAACATTTTTGTCGAGTGAGAATCGTTCTGAGAAAGTACAGTGAGCACATTTATCATTTAGTGCGGACATATTTTTAATAATGGACATATCTGAAACATGACGAGGAGACTTTTGTTTTGTTGTTATGTTTTGAGAGAGTAAAGACATTTTGAACACCTGCAAACGTGAAACATTTTTGTGAAGTGTGGAGACAAATCTGGAAAGTGAGGAATGATTTAGACGTATTGGAAATCCGGACAGCTTTTTTTAAGTGAGGATATGTGAGAACAATTATGTAAAGATGCATTTTAGAAAGTGAAGACATGTTGGAAAGCATGTAGACTTCAGAAAGTGGGGACAATTTTGTTAAATGAAAATGACTATGAGGACATTTACCAAAAGTCCAAGACGTTTTGAAAAATGTGGACAATATCAGAAGAGGTCGTTATTTGACAAGAGAAAGGGGAATTTTGGAGAGTGGAGACATATCTGGAAAGTGAGGACATTAATCAAAGCGGGGACATTTTAGAAAGGAAAGACAATTATGTGAAGTGAAGACATATCTGAACGTAGGACACTTTTGTGAATTGAGGATATTCATCAAAAGTCGGCACAATTAAGGAAAGGAGGCGATCTGGAGGGGGAGGACATTAATCAAATGTGAGGACATTTTTGGGAAAGTGAAGACATGTTGGAAAAGCATGTATGATTCAGAAAGTGGAGACAGTTTTGTTAAATGAAAATGTCTTTTAAGTGTGTACATTATTGGAAAGTGAGCTCGTATTTGAGAGGTGTAGAGAGGACATTTTATCACAAGGGACGGGAAATTTTGGATAGCGGAGACATGAATGAAAGTGAGGACATGAATGAGAGTGAGGATGATTTAGAAAGTGGAGACAAATATGAAAAAGTGGGGACATTTTGGAAATGAGAACAATTTTTTGAAGTGAGCGTAGTTATCAAAGGTCAGCACAGTTAAGAAAGAGGACATTTTGGGAAGGTGAGAACATTTCTGTCTTGGCCTCACTTCTACACAGAGCTGTTATTATTCAAGTTTTAGACTTTATCAAGCCGGGCAGTTATTACAGCCAACGAGGCTGGCAAATGTCAGTATTTATAAGGACAGCTGGAGACATTTCCGTCTGTCTTTGTGGCGTCAAAACCAGGTGTTTTTTAGGGAGAGCTGCAGACATTTTCAGCAGTTTTTGTGGTGACCTAAACTGGCCATTTTTCTCAGGAAGTCGGTCCATCTCTATCTGTGATCATGGCGACCAAAACAGGTATTTTTTAAGCCAAACCATGGTGGTTTCTGTGTCTAAACCTAACCAGACCTCGAGTACAGCATTGTGACAAGAAAAGAAATAGAAAATTCAACCTAAACAGACGTAAAGCTGCAACACAAAGAACCGTTCAGCTTTAAGTTAACTGTGGTTTGATCAGGTTGTTAGAAAATATTAAAGATCCAAGATAAAACTGCCAATAAAGGAAAGGGAGGGCCTCAGGCATTCTCAAAAGATAATCGACAACTTCAGAAAAATAGTAATTACAATTAATTGTTTCCAGTACAACCGGTAAAGTGTTAATGAATGTGGCAGGAGCCACCTGGGGGAAGATGAAACAGCAGTGTCCTCTAACTTGGACAAAACTCAGTCAGATCAAAAAGTATGGATGTGTCGGACGACTGAACAACCCCTCTCTCTCCCTGCTACTGGGGGATGGAGACCCCCAGTAGCAGGTTGTTCAGTCGATGGCAGCTCAGAAAGGGGGGATGCATTTTGGTCATTTTGCTAACAGACTGCACAGCTGTCTGTGTGTTTGTGCCCTGCATATTTATGCTGTGACCTGTTTGCATTTTCAGACGCCTGAGGCAGGATTCAATGCGTGACACGCACACACTCTGTCTGTCTCTGCGTCTCTCTCACCCTGTGATACGCATACAAACACACACCTGTTGAATTAAATAGGACATTAAATTGCGTGCCGCTGCCACCATCAGGCACCGGCGACACAAAGACATCAAAAGGATGTACGGAGACTACCTGAAGATAAGATAAGCTCACGCAATTATGTCCGAGCCTCCCGTCTTTGTCTCTCGGCTCGTTGTGTTTGACGTCTCGGAGATCTCGTGTGAAATATGATGGTTCACTCCGACTGTTAACATGAGATATATCTATATTCACAATCCTCCAGTGAGCCTCCAGTCCTGTGCTGGACGTGGTTGCTAGGAGATCTGTGATGAGACTGCGAGCACTTCATGTACATTTCGAATGCAACTTCATGTTTGACGGCTTTAATTTTCAGCAGTTCTGCTTTTTCTTACAAGTCTGCCGAGGTCTTTATTCTTCTCCTCCTTTTCCTAGCTTTAATCCTGAGGTATGTCTCTCTGATGGCCGTCTGTTATCCTCGGAAAAAAATGTGTGAATGAGTGTGTGTGTGTGTGTGTGTGTGTGTGTGTGTGTGTGTGTGTGTGTGTGTGTGTGTGTGTGTGTGTGTGTGTCTCCATTATGATTATGAGGCCTGGATGGCTGATTAGCTCACAGACACAATATGGCCAGAGACAGAATGGGCCATTGATTCCCCCAGCAGAGCCAAAATGGCTGCTCTGGTACAACTTGACACAATCTGAGTGGCTGTGTTCCCCTGTGTATGAGTGTATGTGTGTGTGTGTGTGTGTGTGTGTGTGTGTGTGTGTGTGTGTGTGTGAGTGTGTGTGTGTGTCGGTGTGTGTGACATGAAAGAGAGATTGAGGATAAAGATGGATGAAGACAACAGAGGATGAATCTCCGTGTGTTGTGTGTGTTTACTCATGAATATCGAGCTACATTAAAGTCAAAAACACGCTCAGAATGTGTGAAGACGCTCTGCAGCTTCTATGATGTCAAAGCAAACATTTTTACACTGTTAACAAACAATAAAGTGCTTTATAAACCTTTACAAATAACCATTACTAAAGTTGAATTAACTATAAATGTTCCATCTTTGGTTGATTGTTATTATAACGTGTTAACACATTAGTTAATAGGTTATTAGGTCCTTATAAGTCCATGTAAGATGCTTATTAACATTAATAAACGATGTGTTAATAAAAGCATAACAAACACTTTTATTGTTTTTTTAAAATATGTTTTACAATATGTAATTAGAATACCTGAATATACTTACCGCATTAATTGTAAATAATTTGACTTCTTTTTCAAAGGCCTGTTAAAGGCTGTTTGATCCTGGTGTCAGCTTAAACATTGTATTAATATGTCATTTTTTAATTAATATTTCATCCACCTTGAACACGTACTGCTAATTCCAGATGCAGGGAAGCATAACTACCTGTTAAAAATAGATATTTATCTTAATGTGCGAAGACTTCTAGATTTCTACTGTTATGGTCACGTTATTATGGATCCCGCCGGTTTTCCTGCAAGACCCGCCCTACTCCTAATCCAACGATCTTTTCAATGGGAGAAGGCGAGAAAAGTTGCAGAGTTCAACCAAAAGGCGACTTCTTCTTGATGACAAAACTGAGTGAATCTGACTTGATTTTCACGGCCAACGAGAGGGAGGGAGGTCAGAGGTCAGGTCGCCACAAAAGAGAATCAGCTAGCTAGTGTGCTATTTCCTAACTGTATGCTCAGTGGTAGTCTGGTGTTCATGGGTTGTGTGTGTTTTCTTGAGTTGAGCTGATACAGTGGATTGTGAGCTGTAGTTTCCCCAGTAAACACACCGACCTCTTCAACTGTTGCAGGTGCAGGGTCCCTGGGCTTACCAGTGGACTAGGTGCAGGGCAGCCTGCCAAGGGGAGCGGTTGAAAACCCCGAAGGAGGCTGAAGAGGTTGGTGTGTTTACTGGGGAAACTACAGCTCATAAACCGCCTTATCAGAACCACAAGAAAAACAGACACAACCAGAGCTACACTATGAGTTACTAAGTGTAGAGAACGCAACCAATGTATGCAACCAATCAGAGATGGAGTAGGCTGTCTGAATGTGTTTATTGTGCTATTAATAATGCTTATAGCCCTTTTAATGTTCACGTGATAGTCGGGTTAGCAGTCGAAGAAGCACATAGTACAGGCAGGGAAGCAGAGTTTTAACTAACGCTTATTACAAGGATACATAATCAGGATTTGTGTTGTTGGTGGTCAAATAGTCTAATCTGTGGATGATGTCGGTTGCCGTGTCAAAGCAGAATCTTAAAATGAGCAGCGGGTTGAGTTGCAGCCAGCCAGAGCTCATCAGGATGCAGACCATGATGAAGGATCGTGTCAACTCAGCCAAAACAGGCAACAAAAAGGCCACTGGGAGACTAAAAGCCTCTTTCCATTCTCTTCAGCACTTTCAATAGTTCATACAGACAGAAAAGAAATGATGTCCACTGCTGCAGCACAAGCAGGGAGAAGACAATTAACCAGCTAATCAGTTGCTTCGCCTCAGACTGCTCCTTTAGGTCAAATTAAAGTCATGGATATTAATCTTAATGTGGACAAAACACGAAATGGGCAACAGACGCAGACTAACGAGAAAGACAACTGCAGGAAATACGAAATAGACCCAGACAGAGGGATGGATGAATAAATAACAGGCTCACGAGGAGAACATGAATAACAAGGTTTAAAGGATTAATCTTTGGTTCCAGTGTGTTATAAATGCTTCATAAGCTGCTAATGAAACTTCTTCAGGCAGCAGGTTTCTTTCAACCAGAGGGGACGACGCTGTACGAACACAAGAAGACGACACCAGCAGAAACATGGAGGTAGAGCGACGGCAGCTGAATCAGTGCAGGGAACGAAACCAGGACGAGCTATCAGACTATTCAGGGTTTTATAGACAGCTGGAAAAAAGACAAACAAACCTCAAACTTGACAACATTTTCCACCTAAAGGACTGGAAGCAGTACGAGCACATTTCAGTTCAAGGTCAGAGACAGTAATAACGTTCATGTCAGCGGGTAGAAAAGCTGACAGTTTGACTGGTGACAAGAACAACATCAGCACGGTGTCAGAAAACACGACCTCCTTCAACGATGACACAAAAAAAACTAATAAAGAAACTCAGAAATTGACTGTCTCTAAAACCTTCACAGAGCTGCAAAACCATGGCTCACAGGCCCAATCCCATTTCCAATTTTTACCCGTCAAGTGCCTCCTTACCCCTCAGACCAGAGTTACAATGGGTAGTGTGTGACAACCCTTCAACACCCTCATACATCATCAGCCGTCGTCGATGGCGTTTACGTAAACAGACGCGAACGGACTTTTCCGATATATAAATGCTGGACTGTCGTGCAAAAATCAGCAATATCAATGTAACATTAGCTAGTTAGCAACCGAGACATCAGTAAAACTAGAAGTGTGTTATAAAGAAAAGCTCCATAATACTCCAGTTTTATGGCTCATGTAGCTCCGAACACTTTATCCTGCTCCTCTATCCCAACAGGAGTCAGACATCAACGTGCAATACAGAGAGGTAAGTAAACACATCATCATCTGAAAAGCACCAGAGTTATTATAGTTTGTATTTTTTATTCTCTTTGATTTTAATTCAGTTTGTTTCTGGCAGCTCCTGCCGACAAAACACGACCCGACTACAGAGCAGCTTCTTTCCTCAGGCTGTGAGACTTAACAAATAGCTGGACTTATTCAACCAGGCATCAAGAATAACTTTAAAAGCTCAGAAATCTGACAAATCTTCTTGCTGATGGTCTTGACCTTCACTTCTCTGAACACAAGGTGATGAATAATAACTTTGAATCAGCACACAAACAACAGTGACAGCTGCTTGAATGAAGCCCTTGGACAGTTGGGACTGTAAACGGCTGCTGGGCGTCATGACAGACTTCGACTGCACATTTCCTGACGTATCAATCGAGCCATCAACCGAAAGCAAAACAGACGAACGGTCGAAGGGAGAGCGTTGAGCTGAAAGCCTTCAGCCCTGAACGAGGACGCGGAGGAAACGTGATTAAAGCCCGTATTTCCGATCACTTACTTCTCCATTAGGGAGATTAATGAGGGCCGTGCGGGCCGCGGACGCCGGCGCCGCTGTGAAAAATGACGCTATTACCTGTTTGGGAAAGTGTGTGTGTGTGTGTGTGTGTGTGTGTGTGTGTGTGTGTGTGTGTTTTAGAGACTCCTCATGATGCTGCAGGAAGTTTAAAAACATATCGAGGTGTGTGTGTCAACACATATCAATTAGTGTGTGCACATGTTTGTGTGAGGTGCAGCTGCGTGTGGGCCGGGCGGCGTGGAGTACGTCCATCAATCCATCCATCGTGTGTTTGACAGGTATTTTAAATGCAAAGTTCCTGTTCCAGGAGTCAACACACATCAGTCTGTGACAGCCTGCAGGTACTGTAAGTGTGTGTGTGTGTGTGTGTGTGTGTGTGTGCTGTAGATATAGACATGCATGTTTATTATGCAGGTTTGTTAGCTCCTGCAGCTAACAGCAGACCTGCTCCACTCATCTTCGTTGGGATCAGATGAAGGTTGACCTCACAGTGTCACTGACAGAAGCAGACGAGGACTCACGTGTGATCAGCTAGATGATTTAAAAATGGGTCAAAGCTCATCACCGTCCAACCATCCACACCTCCACCGTCCTCTCCATCCATCCATCCATCCTCCCTCACACCTTCGTTTCCAACAGCTAACTCATCATCTATCCACCGGTTCAATCAAGGCTGACTGCAGAGGGATAATCATCGTAAATCATTATTATTGTGAGCGTGTGACCTCTAAAAAGACAAAAGGACGGCTGTTTTCTCCGTCACTGTGATGATGATGAAGCTAGCGTAAAGAATTATTAAGAAAAATCACAATTGTTTCATGAAACTGAAACTATTTTCAAACACTTTAAACAAAGATTCTCTATGAGAAAGATGACCCATGAAAAGGGTCGCCAGTGATATCCACTTCACACACCTTACAACATGAAGGCCACAGTGACACAGTATGTGAACCAGCTGTCGCCTCCCGTCCACCTCCATGAGAGCCAATGTGCAAAAAAACATTTGCATCTGGTGGCGAAGCAAATCTGCATCTTGGCTTCATGTGGAACAGAAATACTCCGACGGATTTCCTGCCGCGCAAAGTGATGACGCCTTATCAACATCCGGTGGTGGCGCGTACACAGGGAAGGCCAACGGTATAATGTATAAACCAGTGGTCAACGTAACATCATCACTGGCCTCCTTGCTGCCTGCTGCTTGCTTGTGTTTAGTTTAACTGGTGACGTGAAACGTGTTCATGATACATAGCATTGTTAGCCAGTCAGCTAGCCTAACTGAAATTTTAGTCTGAGGATGGCGCTACATGAAAAGACAAAGAGTCACCAAAGGTTTTGTCAGTCGTCCTGAGGGGAACATGAACTAAATGACACGGCAACCCAACCAAAAGTTGCATAAATATTTCAGTCTGGGCCAAAGTGATGGACCGACAGACGACAGACTGACATGGAGCCCTGTGGCAAGCAAAGTCAAAAGTAAGATTTTACAGTTTGAATGAAAAGTTGCTTGACAGTTTCTTTTTGACCTTTGAAACAGCAGCTGACAAAACAATATTTAAGGTTTTCTGACTCAGTTGTGTTGTCTGACTGTCACATCTGCATCAATCCAGAAGTTTGTAGAATCTACACTTGTAGTTAAACACTGCAAACATTAAGATTACAAAGATTATATAGGAGTTGTGACTGAAATTCAAATTATATATTTAAAATTTTGAATCCTATTTTGATGTTTATAAGTGAAAGTCTCAGTTTGATGAATTGCAAACACGTAAACACACAAACAACAGGAAAACATCCGTCTGTCACTGAGTTCATGTTGCTGATGACCTTCTGTGCTTGGAGAAGACGAGCACGAGGGTGTCGAGGGTCATGTTCAGCAGCTCAGCTCATTATCTGGCTGACGAGATGTTGACTGATGAATGGCTGAGGTGGGCGTTTAAAAATAAGCCTCCATTCACCGTGCGGACCCTCGCCCAGCAACAGCAGCGTCGTCTTTCTCTGAGGATGAATGAAGCGTGCTTTATCCCGCCTGAAAAGACGGCAATGGAAAATGTATTCGCAGGCTGAAAATAGGCTGAAAAAACATGTTATTGAAATTAAAAAGAAAAAAAACATGTTCTGGTTATCAAAATAATCCTCCACGAGGTAAAAAAACCCACATGAAGGGCAGGATGTTAAAAACGTGAAGAAAAACAAGCTCGCTTCACGAAAGAAAATTATGGTGGAGAGGAGTGAAGATGACAGCGGAGGAGGAGGAGATGAGCTGAAAGTTTAAATCTGGAACGATTTAAATGTCCAACAAGATGAAACGTAATAATAAGTGATAACAAAAAATTGATATGTAATTTCTGCTGCTTTCAAAACAAAACAAAAGACTGGTGAGTGTCGTGTGGGCTGAGCCTCCGGCTCTGGAGGAATAAACACCTGGACTCAGATCAGATTCTGTTCTGATCCAAAACCGCTTCCTGGTTTATAGCTAATAAAGACGAGATATTGTTTTAAAGTTTTCTTCACGTTATGTTTCCTCTCTCTCTCTGACTCTCTCCTGGAAGTTAAAGCGACAGGCGACCAAGTGAAACACACCGTTACCTTCAGGAAACTCGTTGATTTCATTGTTGGAAACATTTGTGATAATCTGAGAACACGTAGAACAAAGGTGGAGTCGTTTTAATGAAGAAATCGTCCATATTATATCTTTAAAGAATAAGATTGAAACTTATTGGAGTCCTGAGGGGAAAGTCACAAACTACTCATGCAGCAGATAACCTACATGAAGTGTTTAAACTACCTTTACCAGCTTTAAGAAGTGATGAACACATTAATGCATCAATAATATTAATCCAACCTGAAATCTGTCATTCTGTTACTGTATTTTAAAGCTGACACACTTGTACTTTTTGTTAAATCCATGTTTTTTTTAATTGCTGAAATGTTCTGGTGTCCACATACTTTTGGCCGGATCGTGTACTTCCCAGCTCCTGCGTAGACAAAATCATCCGCCCCTGATTAATTAACTGATAATAAAAGTGTTGGAACGGACCAGATGTTCAATGAGCCACCAATAAAAATCATTCCAGACTTTTCCCTGACTTTCCAGAAGCTGCACTTCCTGAGCAGATAATTACATCCTGACTCCAGAGCAGAAAATCACCTCCATGTACTGCTGACAAATCTTTTACATGCATGTCAAGCGTGTAACACGCGTTACACCAATAAAGCGACACATGTTGGCTTGATTACGATCTCTCACTGTGTGGAGACTCAAGGTGAGACTGTGTGAGTCTAATTCAGTTTACGACATGCACAGCAGGCCGACGGCAGCAGCGTGAGGTTATTACAGATCCACACGTGTGTTTTATGTTCTTCAGACTGAACGGATGTGTGCGAGACGGAAATCATCGAGGTGAGAGGGGCTGCAAATTGAAATGGGAGGGAGGAGGAGGTGAAGCTCACTTCATCCAGACTGTTGATGGGCTTGTGGACGCGGAGGAGGAGGAGGAGGAGGAGGAAGAAGAGAGGCCGGATGAAGCTGAAATCCAATCAAAAGTGGAGACAGTCTGAAGGAGGCAGCGCTCCCAGCGGTCAGGAAGGTTTGACAGTTGTTATTACAGACGACAGCTCTGAGGAGTTGCTGAATGTTTCAGGGGAAATCAGAGAATAAGTGTGAATTTGAAAAATGGCTCGGTTCAGGTGGTTGTTGACGATAACCAGACTCTCTGCTGTCTCCCCCTCGGTTCAACTTCTCCGAGCCGAGAGACAAAACTGACAAACGAAATGTTGATGGACTGATCTGATCTGATCTGATCTGATCTGATCCGTGAGCAGCAACGGATTACAGAGCCGAGACACACATACAACAACACTGTTTCTGTTCGCTGTTACATGTACACACACATCAGCAGGCCGGTCAGTGGCCACACGCTTCTGAGTGTTCACCGCAGAGCCCGTCACATGCAGACCTGACACCAGCCGGGCGGGAATGGTGTCATAGTTTGACGCCTAAGGTCACTGACCAAGCTGCTGTATTTGACGAGTTGGGAGTGAGGAGGTGTTGATATATAGTTTAGTATATCTTTATTGTTTTTTATGTGCCAGTGATGGTGGGCAGTGGTGAGCAGTGTTGCCTCATAGCTGCACAATTAATTTAAATATTATACAAATCAGAATACGGCCGAGTTTAATATCCAAATCACAGAAGCTGTCAGTTTTTGATGAGGGAAAATGTGGCAACACAGCGTGATAATGAAGCTGCAGAGGTGTCCTGAACTCATCATGATTTTAATCTTTTTTCAGTGAAAATAAAAATTGTGATGACAAAAATCTGACTTCCACTAATCGTGCATCATAAATTAAAATCTGTCAAAATACTTGCAAATGTATATTTTCTTTATCCTGTCATGCAGCCCAACATTTTTTGGTTTGTGAGGCTATAAAACCACCAAAATATAACTGATTAACCCTCCTCAAAGGTTAAATATTTCTATGAGCTGTCAGAACTTCAAGACAAGTTTTCATGTTATTGTCTGAGGAGGTTGAAAGTTTAAGAACAATAATTAAACATTTCGACGTTGCTCAAAAGAGAAAAAAATGAGGCTTCAAATATTTATGACTTCATCTGAATAAATTACAATCCAGTGATCTCTTAGCAGTCTGGGTGATGATTAGCTGTTAGCTGGTTTTGTAAATGTAAATGACTGTTGGGACACTTTCCCCCTGACCTTGTCCTAAACGTCACACTGTGAGCAATGTGAGACTTGAGTACTTCCCCACAAACATCTTTAAACTCTACATTACTGTAACAAAAAAAACAACAAGGCTAAAAAGGGAAGAAGTGTCAGAGCGAGAGATGAGGAGGACGAGGAGGAGGAAACGGTAGAGAGTAAAAGAGACGGACGGAGGGTTTGTCATGGTGTGTGATTGCCAGTCAGCAGAGCAGCAGCCAGCTGGCTGATGGGTAAACAAAAGCAATGATTAGAGTCCTGCTAACATCGCTAATGACACCGGGACACCCAGCGCAACACCGTCTGTGTGTCTGTCATGTGAGACTGAGTCAGCTGAGATAATAAAGTAAAAACCCAAGAAGACAGGAGGGAGCAGCGACATTAAAATAAGAAAAACAACAGAAATGTTTTATTGTTCTTGGAGACCTTTAACGCATATAACCAAAAAGACGCTCCACCAGTTCCTCTAAAAACGACGGCGCTTTCAGACGCTAAACTCAACTTTGAAAACCTCGGTGATGAAAAGCAGCAGCGGCCTGTTGGTGCAGTCGTTACAACATTCATGCTGTGCAGCCAAACTTTGGTCCAACTCACCAAACTTTATTTCAGATTTGAGCGGAGAACCCGAAGTCTCCACAGATTCCAGATGCTTGAATTTTGTATGAAATGAAGAACAAGATGTCTGGAACATTTCCACCTGAAGGGACTGCAGCCATGGAAAAGACAGAAAATGAGTTTTTGGGCCTGAAAATGTAATCAATGCAATTCAAATAAGAGCTGCTACACTCCACTCCACACCACAGCTGGGTTAATAATAATCTTATCTCCTGATCACTGTCCCGATACTTCAGGTGCTGACTCGATATTCTGATTTACTGTGATCTTTGTTGACTCATACACCTCTAGAGATCACTCGTTGGCTGTTGCAGGTCACAGGGCGGGCATAGATGCTCCTTGTTTGTCAAATGAGGTGTCAATAAATAGTTCAGAGTTCGGCAGCCATCTTAGGCAACGACGTTGATGCACGTCCTCCACTGCAGCTGACATCTACAGATGCTACATGACAGTTTTTGGCAAGTAATTCATATTTTTTTCTAACTTGAGAACATTATGCATGAAAGAGAAATATCACAGAAAGTTTTTATGCTGAGGTGGAAAAGTTGGTGTATGTAGTGGATGAAAATGCGCATACATTTCCATTTTCTTTTGCATATTTATTAAAATTTGTAAAAAAAACGTTTGAATGGAAACCTGGCTGAAGTCTTGAGATGTGGCTTTAGTTTTCTGTGGTATGGACGGAGAACATTGTCTGTGAAAGAGCTGAAGTCAGTCGTGGTGTACTGATGCGTCCAAAGATGAAAATATTTCAAATTCAAGTTAATTTATTTCTTTAGGAAATAAAAGCAGAGAAAATGCAAGAGGAGCAGATAGAAAACATTTTCTAGCTGGAGATCACTCCAATCCTTCGATAATACTTCCTCCCACCGCTGATTGTCCACTTAGAAATGGACTCGTGCCATTGAACAGTTTGGCCAGACTCGGTCTGTCTTTCCAAACAAGCTGTGGAGAAATCAGAGAGACGCCGCCCGAAGAAAAAAGCTGGAAGTGGAGGAGGAGGAGGAGGAGCTGCTATCAGCGAACACAACGCCATCAGAGGGATTTACTCCGACCGAGAGATGGTAGAAAATTATCTTCCACTGGAGGAGAACTCAGAGAATCACTGGACGACTGTGTGGTGTGAAAAGAAGTGAAGGCAGAGAAAAGGATGATGGAGAGGACACAGAGGGTGGAGTAATAAGTGTAATCAGCTGGTGAAAACCTGCAGACAGCAGGGTCTAATTGAAAACTGCTGCCGCTGTGATGGGAATGTAGATAGTGCAGGTATCTGGTCAGAATGTTACTTTAGCTTCGTCTTCAGCTGCTGTGTTTCTGTCCTCATTGTAACCGTTACAAACAGACATGAGGTCTGAAGAACCAGCGCTAAGCTGCTGCAGTTTACACCAGTTTCATGCAAGGCTGCTTTTAATAGCTGCTGCTGGACCAGCTGCCCACCGGGACAAATAAAACTGGAACTACAAAGTGCAAGGAGGCAAAAAATAGAGAGACGGAAATGTTTTGTGGACCTTTCCATCGTGAAGCACGGGGGGAGGAGGGGATGAATGCATTTTCATTTTTTGGGGTGAACTGTTCCTTTAATGCAAACCTGAACAAAAAGCCAGTGGTGTTTGTTGGGTCAGGTGTTCACATGTCGAGTCACGTCTCTGACGACAGCGGCAGCACAGAGGCTTCTCTGCACAGCTGCACACGTCTTTCTCTCCTCGAGTTCCTCCTGCGTCACCATGTAATATAGATTTAAGGGACACCCAGTCTGTCAGTGATGGAAGTCGGGCAGCCGAGCAGAACCGCATTGAATATAGAGCAGAAATGTCTTCTTTCCCCGCTGTGATCCTCTGCAGGCTGAGAGGCTGAAGTCGAGTCAAACCAGGGCAGCACGTCAGACGGCCTCCTCCAGCCGACCGGCCGCTGCCCTTTTTTTTTCACCGCTCCAACAGAACGAGGCCGATGAATCGCTCTGCTCCGGTTACTCCGGCTTAAATTTAGACACTGAGGGGACGCTGAGCGCTTTGGACCGACTCAGTCCTCCATCCTGTAGTTCTGTATTCTTAGAGCCCGTTACTGAACCACAAATACACACAGACGAGGCCGAGTCCTGAAGCACTCAACCGACTCTATTCAAGAAATAATAATGCGGTGCATCGCAGGACGTTTTTCCACTTCATCTCCGCTTGTTGCTCCAATCTGATGAGAGCTGCCATGTCAACAGAGACGGATTTAAACAGAACAGAAGCTCAGACACATGGCGATCACTGCTGTTGTTTGCAGAGCTGTTAAATTGGAATTTTTATGTTGCAGGATTACAGTTTTTGGGTTTTCATCAGCAACAGTGAGGCCACAGCTTTGTGGAGGAAAGGGCTGTTTTTTTTTCCAGCACATCCAGATGTGTTTTTAAAGGTTTTCACAGCCTCAAAAAACAAGAAACTTGTCAGGATCACACCGAGTGGAACCAGACTTCATGTTGTGACGGCCTATAGGTACTTTCACTATGAAACTTGCAGACTTGTCGTTGTGAATGCTGAGCGAGAACACAACTCATTTTTCAAAATAACTGGATTACAAACAGGCCCTCGAGTCAAGGAGGAAAAATATAATTAAACCCCTTTCCAGAGGCCGAAGAAGCAGCGCACACACACACACACACACACACACACACACACACACACACACACACACACACACACACACTCGTCGACTCGAGGGCCTTTCTGGAATCCAACTTTTTCAACCCGTGCACGACGAAGCAGTCTGAGAGAAATCAAAACAAAAGGCAAGGTCAGACTCAGCTGGAGAAGGAGGTGGAGGCTACACAAAGACAAACAATCACCCACAAAAGTGACGTATGCATGAAAAACAAGTCCGTGACCATCAGCGTAAACACAGACTTCACATCCAGGAGCTCCAGGGCTCCTGTCAGCCGTGTCCCCCAGCACGGGCGCCTCCAGCTCGGGTTAGAGGCAAGGCCACGCCAGCCTGCATCTGGACAAACAGCACACCGAGGCTGTGTTTACAGCTGCCGCCACAAACTGACACCATTCAGACACTTTCCTCAACGTGTGGCAGTGATCTGATGAGGGGGATGTGTGTGTGTGTGTGTGTCTGTGTGTGTGTGTGTGTGTGTGCTGTCAGAGCTGAGCGTGACTCTGAGCCGCCTGCTGCAGTTAGAGACGCTCAGAACCGACTGATGAGGTGATTCAAAGAAAACCCAGAGGACAGCACACACACACACACACACACACACACACACACACACACACACACACACACACACACACACACACACACACACACACACACACACACACACACACACACACAGTACAGAAGGTCGTTTGAGTCTAAAATCAGAAAAATTGGTTTGACTCTGAAGTTAAACGAGTCGCTGACGTTCTGCCTGATAACGAGGCTTCAGTTGTTTTCTTTGTGTTGTAGTAAACAGAGGAAGTAATTAAAGTAAAAGTAAGTAAAAGACTTTCTTGTTTATTTGTATTAATTAAACAGCCAGGATAACTTCAATCTAATAGTTACACAACAAGTTGAAAACATGTTGCACCAACATGCTTCAGGTCAACAACAGCAGGAGATGAGAGAGAGAACAACACCAGACTCCCTTAGAAAATCTCTTAATTTTGTGAGTTGTTGCGTCAGAAGAAACTTTATAAACTTTGTGAAACGCTGCAACGACAAATTCTTAATTACTTGCTCTTTCTTGTAAATTCGGCAAATGTCATACAGGAATTTATTTCTTCCCTTTAGGAAAAAACACTGTTTCCTATACAAACGTGTCACTGAGAGGAGCATCCCGTTCATCACTGCCACTGACGTAAAGTTCACTTACTCATTAATGACGACTCAACCTCCTCCTGACTCGGTCTTTCTCAGCTCTTCAAGAAGCGACACTAGAGGAAACTAAACTTTGACTTTGAACTGACTTTGAAGCCGACGACACCGAGCTGCTGTGTTTGACGTGACTGCAGTGAGAACAGGTTGACAGGGACGACCTCCGACTACTTTTATACTGAAGAAAACGTCCTCATGGTGTTTTTTTACAACGATTAAAAACAGAACTTCAGCCACAACAACTACAGAACCGCCATCATCTTCAGAGTCCAACTGGTTCTAATCAGATGTGAACAGTGATGAAGAGCTGCAGTTTCTAACAACACAGAGCAACTTCTCAAAGTCTTAAAAAGAAACAGGACTTTGTTGTTTGTCTCCATCAGAGGAGACTCATTCAGCAGACAGCACCCGCTGAACATGTTTCAGGAGGACGACCAGGCAACCAAACACACGGTCTGAATGATGCCAAGTTACCAGGGAGCCTGTACAAGACGGAGGGGACGTGACGGCATTCAGACAGTGTTGGTGCCAGATTCTGGTACCAGTTCTAACAGAGATACAGGGAGCAACAGACTGACAGCCAACATATCTACGACGTGTTACCTTTGAGGAAGAAATGTGTCTATGAGATGAGAGAACGGGCTAATGATGCATGAGTCTCCAACAGGCAGATTTTTACGCTCCTCCTCAGAAGACGGTTATTGTCTGAGTGGCTTGTTTTCAGCTGGCGGCTCTGCAGGAGTCCAGACAACAGCCTCATTTACATCTGCACTCAAAAACCTGCAACGCTCTCCAGAAATAGTCCAAACTGTCTCCTCGTCTCTGCGAGAGACCAATTACACACAAAGACTCCAGACTCCAGGCAGATTCTCCTCACCGCTCCGACTCCTGGGTTTCACCTTTACATGCATTTAAATACAGTCAACTCTGCTGTGGATCTGTCGTCCCAACAAACACTAATCTAACTCAGAGGTGTTTATAATTAACATATATATATATAATTAACATAATAATATATAATAACACTTGTTTTTAGACAATATTCATTTGTTTCAGTGGCAGATTTCTTGAAAGAACAAGCTGTTTGCTGCTTGTAATAATTAAAGTGGCATTTTTTTTTCAACTTCAACTTTTTCAAATCAACTCAGGTAACACATCAACATTTGTACATCAAATAATGATTATAATTATTTCTTTGTTATTTAATTGGTGAAAAAATGCATTTTTTTTATTCTTGAATTCTTCTAATCTATTATTTTTATTCCTATATGTGTTTATTTTCATTGTGTTTGATGTGTTTGACGTTGGAGAAACAAAATCTGGACATTAATCTGATTTAATTAAAAAAACAAGCCCCGCCACGGAAAGAAGAAATATAATGCTTCAAACGTGCTTCATTACATCTCGCTTTACACACTTTCTGCCTTTTTATCTCAATATTTTAATTTATTTTTCTCATAAAAGCCGTTCCAGGGACGAGTGTCGCCAGTTAGCATCAGCTATAAACACTATGATACAAATTGTTTCTATGTGTCCCTGTACGCTGTATCTGCTCCTGATGAATCAACCGTGAATAAATAAAATAAGCATATTCAAATGTTATCAGTGAATCAGGACGACGGACACGTCCTCCGTGTGATTTGAAGTGCAGAATACAAAAAGCTCGATTCCAGAAACTGTCTCAGGTCAGATGTTTGTCGCCTTGAATCAACAGACGAGTCAGCGGCTGTTAGCTGAAGCGATCACCAGAATAAATCTGTCGCAGCGACGTCCCATCAGCGCTCCGTGTCCTTGGGGGGAAATAAAGCCTCTTGAAGAGACGCCGTCTGTCCTGAGAGGCAGCAGCTGAACACAGAGAGGTGCAGAAGGTGAGGAGAGCTCCGCTTTTTGAGCACTCAACAAGATTGGCCTCATCAGCACCTGTACTTTAAATATACGTTCAAAGGGGAGAACCGAGGTCACGTTCTGCAGCGTGGCGTGAAAGAAACGGACGCGTGAGTGTGACGTGATTCATTTTCTGTTTTAGGTCCAAACAAACCCAGAAGCTTTCATACGTCACTGTTTCCTCTGGCAGAAAATGTTAAAGGTGGAAATTAAAATCTTTATTTTTTAATTTTTTTCTTTCAAAGGGGAATCAAAAGTAAAGTAAAAGTACATTGTACATATATTAAGATGTATGTACAAACTGTATACTGTGCAGATTATCGGATCCGATATCCAGAATATTTTAAATTTTTTAACTGCTGATAAAATAAATTAACTTAAAAAAGCACATCTTTGGCTCTGTGAAAGTAACTAGTACCTTACGTTCTCACATAAATGTAGTGGAGTAAAAAAAAGGACAATATTTGCCTCCAAAATGTGGAAGAGTGGATGTTTAAAGTAACAGAAAATGAAAATACTCAAGTATAAGTACCTTAAAATTGTAATTGTAACCATGAAAACATCATTAAATGTCCCTGTCAGGACTCAGAGTAATCAGAGTATTTCCTACATTGGACACTTGAACATCTGGCTCCTCTCTCCGATTCTTCTCCTTCCTCCTGAGCCTCCTCCTCCTCCTCCTGCCCGCTGACCCTCCTGCATTGTATTTTTTTTCTTTTTCTTCCAGCACATCTTTTATTTTTGGACCTCTCTCCGCTCTCTGGAAGGCGCTGGTTCTCTGCCTCCGGTCCATTCCTCCTTCTATTTATTTCTTTTCCTTCTTCCTACGTACCAGTTTCTCTCTCTGACCTCTTTAATGTTTCATATCCAGCGCTGCATCATTTCACCGTCCGTCTTTTCTTCTCTCCCACCATTTATTTTTCTCTTTCGCCTTTTTAATTGTTCTTATCGATCGTCAGTCTATTCGTCCTTTCTTATTATCGTGTTTGTTTCATGTTTCTGTTTTCTGTCTGTTATTAGAATATCTCTCTCTTTTTCATGACATTTGTTGTGAAGTTCAGACATTAATCAGAAGAGCAAGAAGCTATTAATGTCTTTACTCAGCAGCACGACCGTGAGACCATTTAACTGCTTTACATGTTCGCTCACCCCTAAAATATCCCATAGCTCATCCGATCTTACAAATATTGTCACCTGACACATTTAATTGTCTTGTTTTACTCCGCTCCAGATTTTTTTACATTGAAGTGTGTTTCCAGGTGCTGAGGAGTGAAGCTGCACGTCAACATGTTAACATCCTTTGTGTCTTCAGCGGGAGCTGCGTGACGTCTGGTGAACAACCTGAAGTGATGTCAGCTGAAGTTTGATAATGAAACAGATCTGCCGCTGTGGAGTTAAAGAGAAGTGAGCCGAGCTGGACTGCGTGGCAGCTCCTCATCTCTGCTACATTAGCTGCTAGCATGCTACGCTAGCATAACACACCACAAACTCCAACTGAGTTGTCAGTGTGTGAGTGGTGGGTAGTCCAGGGGCTAAATTTCAGAATCAGAATCAATCCCTTTATTTGTCCCGCAAATGGGGAAATTCCTTAGTCACAGCAGCCAAAGGACAGTATCACACTTAAACAATGATAAAAAAGTAAAAAATAAACAATATAATAGAGATAAGAAATAGAATTAACTCGTATATACATAGTATTTACAATATGAACTTGGTATTTACAATATAACATAGTATTTATAATATGAACAGTAACTTATTTATATATATATATATATATATATTAGCTCAAAGCTGCACTTAAGAAAGTACTCGAGTAAATGTACTTAGTTACATTCCATCACTTGTAATAACAGTGGAGAAACAGAATGACACAATCAGGCAGATTGATTATCAATCGGAGCTGATGTTTGATGATCGATTAATCATTTAAATTTGACAGTAAACTGAAGATTTTTGTGTTTTGGACCTGTGGTTGTTTATCACAGAGCATACTGAGCCATTGATCAGTGGCCTGAGGTGAACAGAACCAGTCAGCAGGTGGTACTACATCAGTATCCTCCTGAGTGATCCTGTGTATCACCTCTTCCCTCCATGTTTCATCATCATCATCATCATCATCATCATCATCATCATCATCAGCTCGTGTCTCTGTTCTCCGTCTGCATCTCGTTTCTTCCTTCTGTTTCCTCCCGTGTCACGTCTCCAGCTCGGCCTCGGTGCTGTTGTTTGTGCTGAGGGCTACAGAGGCAGGCAGGCGGGCAGGCGGGCAGGCGGAGCAGGGAGGCCGGCAGATGAATCAGCTGGCTGCAGGGCAGATCAACACGGTCGTAGTCTGAGAAGAAGGAGCGAGGCGTTCTGACGGCCTGCAGCCTTCAGAGAGACGAGGCGAAGACAAAGACAGAAAGAAGCTCTGCTGCTTCTTAATGTGGACGTGCTTTTATTTCTAGTGTTTCACTTTCACTGGAGAACTTCCTGAAAATCTCTTTGGAGTTCAGTATGAAGTGTTTTGTTATCGCTGCTTTCCCACACAGACGACTGCTGCTTCGAATCGGAGCTGAGGTATCTGCGCTGCTCGTTCAGATAAAAATGTGAACAATACATTCATTTCAAAAGTTTCAGGATTTAACCAGAGTCCAAATAATTACAGAGGAAACACACAGGAGCTGATATCTGCTCCGTCCTCCTGCAGTATGAGTCCTCCTCTGCATCAGTACTGCGGCACGATAATGACTTTTTAAAAGAATAAGGCTGCAGATATTCTGTATTTTCATGAATAAAACCAAATGGGTCCATCTCTCTACACTTTCTGACTGCCAGTCTGCTGCTCTCCGGCCACAAATATCAACCTGCTGTCACGCCTGGTGCACCGCGTCACCGTCACATTCGAACACGCCGACCTGTGAAAACACTCGGCCTCACTCCGCGGTCACGTTGGCTATAACGATCATTCAACGTTCCAGTAGGCTTTCAAAATAAAGGCACCAAAACGACATGGCTAAGTTTAGGAAAAGATCATGCGGCTGAACGTGACTGGATTATTTCACCTGTTCAATTTCAAAAAATTGCACCGTCTGTTTGTTAAGGGCGTCCTCTGGCACAAAATATGATAGTTAACGCATATTTTAAGAATTCAAATAAATAAATACATAAATAATAACAGTGATGATAATAAATAACACTATTCAGGGACACAAGACAGTCGTTCAGACAGCCTGTCGTACTCATAGCAGCTCTCCCTCCACCCAAACCACCAACAATCGTCTGTTATGAGAAATAAAATAAATAGTGTGAGTGTGCTTATGAGCTGGATATAAACACATAGATTTAAGGTAAACAAGCAAAGAAGTCTGGAACTCATGAAAAAGACGAAATCAATCAGAGTCTGATGGAGTTTTTAAAATCAAAAGCTCGTCTCTGAACGTCTTTTTATGGCCCGATAACAAGAGGTGGTTGAGTCTGAATGGAGCTAAAAGCTGTTTTTAAGGAGACGGGATAGTTCGAGTAAATGCATTTGGAAACAAAGAGCTGCTGATGAAAATGGCTCTCCGAGTGTCATTTTAAGAAAAAGACTGTAAAACAGCTGGACACTCGTTCTGAGCGAGCGGTGCTCGACTATTTTCAGCAGCAGATTAATACACACTTGAGTATTTAGCGCTCTGAGGTTCAGAAGAAGACGATACCTGCAGTTAGCTCACCTCCCTCGCCCACTCGCTGACCTGCTTCACATTTCCACTTATCCAACCAGCAGCAGAGTGAACACTGGTTCATTTCCACTAATAACCCATGAATTCCCTGCCGACCCCCAGTGGATTTGTTTGCCTCATTACTTATTTTTAATCTGGATCTTTCTGCATGTGTTCGGTATACGTGTTAGCATTAGTCTATATATATATATATTCAACACACACACAGCTCATGAATCCCAGGTGTGTAACAGTTCGTCAGATGTGACGTATTTAATTCAAGTTCTCAAAATTCCAGGTGCAAACTTGATTTATTGTGTAAAACCTTAAAATGTCCTTTGTAAAGTTCCTCTTTTCTCCCTTTATGTTGCTTTTCTGACAGCTGTGAATCAATCGTATTAATAAATCTAAAGTTGAAAAAAAGAAAAGAAAATCCCGAGCACCGTGGACTCGAACCGGGTCGTCCATCCACTCAAATCCCTTTAATTACCTCAATTACACTGATGGGCTTCCTTTCGCCCTGGCAGGAGGCCAGGCTGGTTTTTGGGTGTGGATCAAATTTGTTTAATTGAGCCAGAAGAGATCAATCAGGCCTCGGGGAGAAAAAAAAAAAAAGGCACTGAAGCGAGTCACAGAAACAACACACAAGTCTGACTTGTCTCAGTGAGTCGGTGAGTCACAGGGGTCGGCCTCCGGGTGGCGTCACAGCAGCGTGATACTTTAAATGGTCCGAACTCAGAGCTCATGATGAGTCTGACTCACTTTACATTTGCACAGTTTATCCAAAACACTCTCAGATACAATGACTCACAGCCGCCACCAGCAACTGAACACATGGAGTTTGCAGAGACGTGAAGCCCGGACGGATTCACGCTTTCCTTTCATCTTCTCACCAAAAACACACAAACCTGCTGAATGACTGCTGAATGACTGCTGAATGACTGCTGAATGACTGCACTCAGTGAAGAGGAGCGCCTCATTTTTACAGGTACGTATGTGTCAGGCTCAGTCGGTGGTAATTACTAAGTAACATGCTTGAAATTACCCCTAAATTACCACAACAATGACCTCAGAATTTATTGAAAATTACCCCGACGTGATTTAATAAATAGCTGATTTCTTAAATATGTTTCCAGGAAAACGTGTTCCTGCCTTTTAATTTCCAGCTAGCTTCTATACAACTGCCAACATTTTCAATTGTTAAATCTGTGAGAATGTAAACTGTTAATCCCATCGACTGACCTGCAGAAGTTGGACCGACACTAGTTTGAAAAACGAAGCTGCAACAACTCACTTCAGTTTAATGTCCTGCTGAGGAGAAGCTTCACAGACAGTGTTGATTTAGAAAGTCGACCAGACTGTTTTTAATTATGAAGCTGAAGGAGTTTGCTCAGTGTTGATGTTCTGGATAAAGTGCACGTCAGTCTGATGGAGAGCGTCCTTGTTTTTAATACTTGTGTTTGGTACGGACACCTGGCTTTGACGTGAACACAAAACCAACTACAGTTAACTTAAATATGAGAGTGTGAAGTGTCTGTTTGTTAATGTGATGTTGTTGTTTTTAATCTTGTGTGAAACCAAACACGATGTTCCTGCTTCGCCTGGACAATAAAGTTATTCTATATATTTTCCTGGAAATTAGCAGCTATTTATTAACTGCTTCTTGGAAAACAGCAGACTGTTACTGTTAATCATGTCTTCAACACATTTTGAGGTAATTATTGTGGTATTTTGGGGATCGTTTCAAAGAAATGTCAGATATGTTGTTTAGTAATTACCACCTACTTATCATATTTACGGACCTGTAAAAGGTGTGAGCTGCTTTCTCGTACATCGTGTCTATTTCATGACATTTTAAAGACGCCAGACTTTCACAGCCTCAAGCGGCTCTCTCTCTCTCTCTCACACACACACACACACACACACACACACACACACACACACACACACACACACACACACACACACACACACACACACACACACACACACACACACACACACACACACACACACACACACACACACGTACAGGCTGCGTGGAGGACGTAACCTCTCACTAACACATCCACAGCAGCCTCTGTGCTGTTTGTGGGAGTTATTAGTATTCCTCAGCTTCACTGCTTCCGCAGCTGAGATGACAACAACCAGGCATCAACACACAAAGATGTGTGTGTGTGGGTGTGTAACATGTGTACAAGTATGTATGTGTGTCTGACATGCGAGTGTGTTTGTGTTCTGCTGCTGAATACTGATGATGTCGGTCAATAACATCACACATCGACAGGACAAACATCAGAGGCCGGGGTGTGTGACACGCTCTCCTGGCTGAGCTACACAGTGTGTGTGCACTGTCCCGTTCACCTGCTCAGCACTCAGCAAATATTATATAACGTACAGAGTTCAGTGTGTTAGCTCCCGTTAGATGAAATACAGCATCCACTGCTCCCGAACTAACATCAGCGTTTGATAGTGTTACAGGATACGACAGGAAGAAGAACATTATTTCTACAGTATCAACAAACATGTGAAATATTGTTTTAAAGCTGGAAGTGAAACACTGGATGAAATCAGATGGTTCTGTTAGCCATGAGGCTGTTGAATGCTAACAATAGCTAATGGGTTATTAGCTAATGTTAGCATTCAACAAGTCTCAAGTCTTTGGTCACAAGTCGTCAATTCAGATCCTCTTCAGGTGAGGTTAGAGTCTCTGCAGCTGAGGGGACTGGTTGTGTTCAGCGGTACTGTTGGGTTCAGATTTAAGGAAGAGGAAAAACTAACCAGGTCACAGAATCCAACGTAACACCGGTAAAGTTATTGAAATGTTGTGTTTTGTTCAGAGTTGAGGTGTGTGTGGACTGTGTGCAGTCACCGGGGCTCGGCTCGGTGTTGATGGTCAGTAAACGCCTTCAATCTGCTCAACCACAATGTCTCACTTTCTATTTTTACATGTGTTGAAGACGGGAGGTGTGATGTGTGGGTGTGGAGGTCTCCAAGGTCTTCCAGTTGCTGGAAGGCTCCACTGACAGAGAAACAACACTCGTGTTCTGCTGCAACACAACCTGACCTCAATGTTCCTGTTCGTGGAGACGTGATCTACAACAATTTCATTCAGGAGTCCTGAATTAGTTAGTTTGTAACTAAAGTGGCCTGTAAAGACGGACTAGTGAGTAGACGAGTCTCCGTGTTCGCTGTGAGGACGTTCAATGTCCCCGACGAGACACTTGTTAGCAACTAGCTTTATAATTAAACTGTGGGACATTTAATGACGTATATCTTCAGCCTGTTTCACACATTTAACTGAAAACACATTCAGACAGACTTTGAGACGAGGGAACTGGAAATCAGTTAGCACGAATGCTAACCTATTTTCCAGGTTTTAGGACTTTACACGGCTCTACAGGCGTCGGTTAATAGGAAGTGGGCTCGAGAGTCCCAATAATCTCATCAACACGAAATACATTTATGAGCACTTTTATTGTTGGTAGCAAAGCTCCAGTTCCAGTGCAGAAAGGTGTCAGAATGATGAGTAATAAACCAGATTAAATGTTCAGATCTCTGACAGGGACGAGGTTTTATCAGCTGTGACCAGGACGCAGAGTTTACATCAGCAAATATGTGAACAGGACAGTAAAATAACCATAACATGATACTAGAGTGCATGTTAACACACACTTTGATATTGTTTTCCAAAATCCATTGACGCTGTCGTACACACACACACACACACACACACACACACACACACACACACACACAGTTACAGAGTGTAAGAGGCTGTAGGAGTGTGTGTGTCCTCAGTATCATCAGCTCTATGGTAAACATTTGTCATTCAGCTCAACACCTCAGGCTGTATTCAGCTTACTGTGCTGCAGCTCAGCCCGTCACTGTCAGTGTGTGTGTGTGTTCACTGCATACATATATTCTGTGAGAGTGTGTGTGTGTGTGTGTGTGTGATCGCGCTGAGCACACTGCTGCACCAATGTCACTCTGCTTTTATTGGAGGTAAAACTCTTAACTCATCTTCACTGACAGCAACATAAAGCTGCCTGTCTGACCGTCCACAGCGTGTGTGTGCGTCTGTGTGTGTGTGTGTGTGTGTGTGTGTGTGTGAGGAGGTCAGCTCTGAATAATGTGTGTGAGCTGTGATGTTGTAGTAATCACACGGACAGGATGGAGGTGGGAGGCGGCCGGACGCTTCGACACCAGAGCTGAGAGAAAGTCTCATAGAGCCACGCTACACGTGTCCGTCCATCAATAAAACATCCACATGTTGATCCCAACACGTCTCGGCCTCGACACCACAAAGCTACCGGCAAAATACAGTATTTATGTTAAAGCGTCTATGTGCAGGATTTTGTGACTCCTACAGAGAGAATCAAGACCCTGAAGACAGGAGTGTTCCTCTGAATTGGACCCGTCGGGCTAAAATCTTCTCTCACAGTATCTCATCTTCTACAACAGATAAACTGCGGTGAGGCTGTTTCCACATGTGAAAACAAGAAAGCCAATCAATCTATATTCACATGTTGAAATGCAAAATTCTTATGTGGAAATTATGTATTCATATGTGACAAAAGCTCTCCAACATGTGAGGTGGATGTGATTTCATGTGCCGTGTCTCGTGTCACATGTAGAAATTAAAATCTACATATCAAAACTATCGTAGATGCGAGTTTGTAAATATAAATTTCACATGTGGGTGTTTCGATGCTCACAGAAGTTTTGGAGAGATTTGAATCTTGTCTAACACGAGTGATGAGAAGCACGAGACACAACATGTCGATTAACGTGTTGATTAACAAATCCACACATTTTCCAACATGCAACATTCAGGACTCGAAACTTGTTCCCTGGTGTCAAAGTCCTGCTCTGTGCAACGTCTCCCTCTGGTCTGACCGCTGACTTACACATTTATGATGACCTAATGTTGGTACAACTACGAATCTCAGGCTCATGAGTCAGACACTCAGAGGCGTGAATGAAATTGTGTGTGAAAAGGAAACTTGAATGCTGAAATCCTCTGGCTTTGTGGTGACAAAAAAAAACAATGAGCCACTGAGTAGGATGAAGCATTTTCAAGCTACCACAGAAAACAAACAAACCTCGAGTGATTCACTGTCAAATTATATTTTTCTCAGAAGCAGAGGGAGAAAATTCTCAATCCCCCAGAGCTGCTGCCGGGTCAGAGGTTAGATTTTTTTGAGAAAAAGCCACCTAAAGTCCGTCTTGTTACCGAGCTGCCGCCCCGCTCAGATTGGATGAAGAATCGATGTGTCACCATGGTGATGCAGATGAAGGGTGATGTCACCGTGACCTAACTGCTGTCCTGTCAGCTGGGTCATTGGATCCAATCAGGATTCATCAGCCGAGGTGCTCTGTGACATTTCGGCCGGTCGCTAGTTTGTGAAAAATGCTGCAGCAGCTGTTGAACCGCAGCCGAATAACACAATTTATTTGAAAGGGAAAAGTAAGAGAAAAAACATCCATTAGCTGCTCCTGGACCTGCTCATTTATTTCCCTCAAATAGAGAAAATCCACTCTGTCAAAGTGCTGCTCAGGAGCTGCAGCTTTTTCCTCATTTCCTAACAGGACCTGCTGTTTTTCTTCCAGCCAACAGAAGGAAAAGTAGCTTGTTAACATTGTTCATTAAATCAGTGGGTACTTCCTGTTAACAGTCCGCCTGCTGTTACTCTTCAGATTGTGGAAGAAGAGAACAAGCTGCCTTCTCTCACTGCCGACATTCAAAGACGGAAACCATTCTGCATGTGAGGGAAGTTTAATTGTGTGTTTGGCCTGAACTCATCTGCAGTGATGGAATGAACTGATTGAGATAATCACAAAAAAGTACAGGATCTGATAATCTGTCAACACACAGGAAACAGTCTATACATTGTGTCCTCCAGGAGAAGTTCAGATACTTGTGTAAAAACAGACTGTGGTAAAAGTAGAAGTACTGATTCAGCTTCTTTACTGCAGTAAAAGTAATCGAGTACAGGCTCTGACATGTACTCAGAGTATCAGAGTAAAAAGTCTCCCTCTGAAGGACATTTGTGGTCAAAGCTACTGAAGCTCACGTCATATTAATATAATTCAAAGACAATTAAAGTTAAAGGTAGAGTCAGTAGGATTTGTCCCAGCTGTTCCTGAACACACCACAAAGATAGCTGATTGTTGAGTCTCATTCCCAGGACGTCAAACAGCCACATGTTGGGTTGGTAAAGCGTCCGAGCAGCAACAAAGAGAGAAAATAAGAAAATCTCTGCAGATACGAGACACTAACACGCCTTTTCTCCCCATTCAGCCTCCCTCTCTGTCTGTTCACGTCTTTTACGTCTTTGTTTCGTCTCGCTGCGTCTGCCGTGCGTGATGTGCTCTGATAGGTCGACATCATATGTTTAAATTACTCGTTGTTGTACTTTTGATACTTAAGTACATTTAAAACCAGACACTCAAAGACTTTTAGTCAAGTAGTACTTGTATGGGTGATGACTTAACACGGTATATTTACTTAAAAAGACTTTGAGGTACTTTATACAACACTGCTCAACCGTTCTGGAAATTCTCCTCACATTTCCTTTTAAGCAGCGTCGGATCAGGACAAAACATCCTCCAAACTGTCTGAGGACATTACTCATTGAAAGAGAGTCAAACAGGAAGCGCCGGTGAGGCCAGACGCTGGTCTGACCAATCAGAGGCCAAGCTGCAGGACGATGTGATGATGTCAACATGTTACTGGAGGTCGCCCTGCGGTTTATCAGTAAATTGTTGGACGACTACATGCCTACGGTCGTGGTTCAAACCTGCTCTGATAAGAAGACGTGAATGGATAAAAGTTGGAGATTAAGAGCAACAACAGATCACAGAACTATAAACTGGAACTCCGACAGACTGTTAATACAGACGGTCCTCCATCAGAGGGTCTGATAACTGTGCATTTCACTACTTTTGCAGAGGACATGTTGACAGAGCTGCGGAGTGAAGCTCCACAGGTTCAGACAAATATCTGAACACATTGAAACTAAATGATCTTTCCCGCTGCTCAAACTGGAGGTGATTTATTGTTGGATAGAAAATGGAGTAACTGTAATTGAGAAAGAGCAGAGCGCACCCCGACTGTGTTCTCCGACTGAAGGATTCGGCTGCTGTATAAAGCGATTACACTGCAGGTGAGCAGCGGCGGATTACACACAAAAAAACACACCAAGGGCTGCAGCAGCTGTGAGCGTGTGGACATGAATGTGTGAATTTTCATCTATTTATAAAAAAATAATCCAGATGTGATCAGGTCCGACACAAACACAACAAAGGGATTGACAGAATATGTCGGGAGTGAAGCTGCTGTCAGGATTAACAGCTTCCTTTTGTCAGGATAAAAAAAATTCAGTGAAATGATTTTTAGGTTGTGACTAATATTTAATACAATTATCTCGTGCAGGGAGATCCTTTTCAACTGCAGGACGGAGAAGTGAACACTGTTTTGTGCGGTTATGATCAATGTGTCTTTTTTGTTGTCACAATCACTTCCACTTGATTGGTTCGTTCACTCTCTGACTTCACTCCCTTCACACCCGACTGCTCAACTACTAAATTATTGCTGTGCACTAGATTTTCTGAAACAAAAGAAAGATTCAGGGGGACTCGGCTCGCGGCTACATTAGCTGCTACCAGCATAACACAGCTGAATCTCTGACCAAACTCTCAGCAGTCAAGTTGCATTGAGGGTAATGTAGGCAGCAGGCAAGGACAAGCAATCTGTGCAATAATATATCAGATCTAATAATATCATCAATATCAGACACAACACATCAGTCTGAGAATACCTAGATGATAAACTGAATAAACTCACTTTTTTTTGTCTGTTTTCTGGATAAGTGGAAGAATGGATGGATGTTTTGTCGTCAGACAATGAAAAACAATATGCAGTTAAAAAAAAAAAGAAAAGCTGCTTGTTGAACAGTTAGTTCTGCACTGAGGAGTCAATGAACAACAGCTCTATCATGGAAATAAATAATAAGCAGTCGCAGTGAGAGTCAGAGGCAACAGAAACTTTACTGCCACAACAACCAGACGACCGACACATGCAGCAAACAGTAACGAAGTAATTTAATTACATCTATAACATAAGTTCAGTGTGACGGGTCAGAGTTGAGTCAATGTGAATAAATTAAATAACATAATATGTGATTTATTACTGGAATAATAAATGCATTACTTCTATGTATATGCTTTAATAATAATGTCGGAGTTCCCCTCGACTTTATATGTAATAAATAATTAAACACACCAGGTGTTCATATACGTCTGCATTAATTTAATCTAATCAGACTGAGCTATTACATTTACTCACTGAATGCAATACATATTTAATGTGACATTTACATATAATTAAAATACTGAATACTCATTGTAAGTGTACAATGTTTTTTTTGTTTATCCGCTAAAGAAATCATTTTGAAAAGCTTCATATTCAGGTGAGCCAGTGACCTCCTCAGTGTGGATGAGACAACAATCTGTCTGTTTTTCACTTCCCTCCAGCTCTCACTGAATGACACTCAGTTTATTTTCATCGTTAACCATCATCATCACCACTGCCTCCGTCCTTCATCGTCCCTCCACCTCCCTGCAGAGTGAAGCAGCTTCCCCTCCTCCTCACCTCCTCCTCCACCTCCTCCTCCACCTCCCCAACTCCGTCTCTCTGTCATTGATTTTTCTGTCGGCAGTCAGACCCCCCAAAGATCCACAAAGACCAGCAGTGAAACCTTCACACTGCTGAAGCCTCCACCTGTGTGACTCCCACTGCGCTCTGTGTGTGTGTGTGTGTGTGTGTGTGTGTGTGGTTCTGATCACTTAACAACCCACCAGAATCAGACTCAGGATGAAGCTCTCTACAGTCCACTTGCTCACACAGCAATAAGTACTGTTTATTGTTGAATCTAATGAAGTATGAAGTATATGAGTGTGTTTTTCTTGTGTGTCCTGCAGCTCGCCCCTCTCTGAGCGTCTCCTGTCCGACCTTCAGCTCCATCTGCCTCCTCCAACACTGCTTCACCTTCCCTTCCTTCACTCCAGCATCCTCTCTCTCTTCTCCACGATCACAACTGACCGATCGCTCAACATTACACTTATTTGTGGACTGCAAACTCAAAATACAGCCAATTCAAAAGGCTTTACACTTCACACGTATACATCCTTATTGCCAAACCACGTGTATGTTGTAACTTTACATTTCTTTATGTGGGAATTTTATATTTCTTTAGGAAAACATCACATCCTCACACCTAAACGACTGAATAGTTCCATGGTACTGTTAATCATATCCTTTGCCCTTCGTACCTACCTGACCAGTAATGTTATCAGCCCTATTTCCTAGTTTATAATCTAACATTTTTAAAAAAATACAGGCCAGAATGTCCCAGAAAATAATGGGGTCAGAAACTGGGTGGGTAGACTGTAAACCTCTAAACACGTCTTAGTAACAGTGTTTTTAGAAAATAGGCGGGGTTAACCCGAACCCAGGAGCCCAGAGAGCCCCAGTTCAGTCTGGACCCGGGACCTGCTCGGGTTTGTTGGTGCTGCTGTCGGGGAGAACACGATCAACTCTTTTGCAACAGACTCTGCACATCTCCTGTGATTTTCTCAAATAGACTCAAACAGCATTCTCCTGAAAAAAGTCCTCTCGTTGTTAAAACCGTCCACCATCCCTGACCACCTTCCTCGTGGCTCTTTATACTACAACAGCTGTAATACCCAATAAAGCAGCTAGAGGGCGCCGCCTAACAAAAACAGCATATAAGATAACAGCATATATTTGACCTGCTTGCTTTTTTCACCCATCTGGTCGTTTCACTAAGGAGGGCGTCCTGATGTCCCGATGTCTCATTAAAAACATCCAGTGGTTTCATGCTCACCACGTGAACGTGATACATTATGTATTATAGAGATGTCACGGTGGTTTGCAGAAACATAAATAGCAAACATTTCATTCTGGCAGCTGGGCTAGAAAAGGTGCTTTTTCCATGCTCAGTAATGTCCTTCGTCGCGTCCTTCTTGTTCTTTTCTGTCCTCGCGTCCACAGTTTTGTAAAGCTTGTGAGGCTAAAGACAAATTTCATTCTCCGAGGCAATGAAGTATTCATGTGGTATTTGTGTCCTAAACGCAGCTGTTAAATTGTTCATGATGGACCGTTCAACAGTTTTCTGCAGACTGGGAACAGTGAAGTCCATTCATCAGCCGGAGCTTCAATGAGTTCACAGCGCTCAGTGCCGACATTTTCCTGAGAAAAGATGAGAGGAAAGCGTTCGAACTGTTTCTCTTGAACTCGCTTAATGAAGCCTCGGTGACCTCACGAAGAGATGTGATGGTCTGAACAGGTCTTTAGAAAACTCTGCTCCTGTTAAACGTGACACTGACGTGTCCTTGGTGATACAATCACCTCTCATGATAAACAGAATCAACCATGGTCATGGAAATTACTCGATCAGACAACGCAGATTAAAAAAGGCCTTCAGCAGTCTATCTAACATTTATGCATTTTGCTGCAGCGTTTCGTGCTGGTCAGTATTTTTCTCTGCAAAACGACTCCGCCATCAGTCTCTGAAATGACCTAAGGTGGCCCAGAGGGGACAGAAGTCACATTCATATGAGACAACTCAATGAATAATATATGAACGTGGTGAAATGAGAAATCTGTCCTCCTAATTATCTTTTTTTTGTTTCATGGTCATTTTATGATCTTTTCTGGTTATTTTTGCCCCGAGCCTCCATTAATTTCTGACCCTCCAGCCGTCCTGTTAGCTCCGCGCTCGCTTCCTGTTTCTGGGCGACCTGGTGATTTTGTTCTGGATGAGCTGAAGTATTTCATAACTGAAGTTTGGCATCTCACCTCGATGATGCCGCCGAAGGGCACGTACTGGATTGTTAAACCTACATGCAGGGATGATGACAGGATTTATGGGTCTTTGCACTTTACAAAGCAGATGATTCAAAAAAAAAAGTGGAAATTCACATCTCTCTCCAGACACACACACACACACACACACACACACACACACACACACACACACACACACACACACACACACACACACACACACACACACACACACACACACACACACACAGAGGCACAGTACTGCCTCTGCCAGTTGTGTATCATATTTCATGCATCACCAACTTTCTGTGCTGAGGACAAATCCCACCAACTTCATCCAAACAGTTTTATTTTGTTCTACAAGTTCGCGGCAAAAAGGCTTTCAGAAGTCTGTCCAGCCGAGTAGAAAAGTGCAGAGAAATCACTCAGGCATCTAAAAAGTCCTTTTTTATTTTGTCATGGACAATGTTAGGTGTCTCACAATAGGAGTTCATAGGATTCCCCACTGACATCGGTAAAATGCAGAGGACATTGGCTGCCTTTGAACAGCTGATCAAAGTGGCCCGAAGGCTTCAGCTAATGCCGACAGCAGACGGGGGTAACCATCTCCCTCCATATACATCCACCTGCTCCCACGTGACCAAAGATCCACTCTTCAGAGGTCAGAGTGCCTCAGATTGAGCCTTTAAAAGTAACTCTCCAAGATACACAATCAACCACTCACAACCAGTTCACAAACGACCGGCCAGATGGTTTTAAAAGTATCTGAGAGTTGAAGAATTTCAGCCTTCATATAACGACTTTTCTCTCTTTTCATGTGTACAACTCAGTGCAGCAGCATGAATGTCTTTGAAGGGAGACTGACTGACTGTGTGGGCCGTCACACCATCTGTCCAACTCGTGTTGAGACAACAACGAGTCAGTGGATCAGACAGGAGGAGGCCCTGCTCGCCGGCTAGTCCGCCAAATAATACAAACACAGCTAAGTGAATAAGCTAATGCTTCAGTTTGTAGTCATGCCATACATCGTTTAGAAAGCTCAGATTCCTGTGAGTCCGTTCATGCAAAACATTTCAAGGTAACAAGGTATACAACAAAAGCTGCCTTCTCTGATTCCCAAATGTCTAGTAGATCCATTTAAATAAAACATTTAACCCAGAACTCAGTATTATTGCATAAATCACAACAGAATAGCAAGATTTTTTATGCTTTAACCTGTCTAACCTCCACTATTTGGAAGTAAACTGCCAATAAACTGCAACAGAGTTACCCAAGATGGCTGCCGACCTCGTTGGACTCGTTCTACGCCCGCCCTGTGACCTGCAACAGCCAACGAGTGATTTCACAGACAGGAGACCTGCTCCTTCTTCCATCTTCTCTCTCCTGACTCACTTACACGCCAACCTCTGGATGATTGACGCATCATGTAGCCAATGAGATTTCAAATCTGGCAATGTATAATGTAAATGGATTTTAAAGCTGTAAACTTGGAAACATTTTATGCAACTCTGTCTTTGTGTAGGCTGTTTTTCCACCTCAGCAGTTGTTTGAAACAACAATAGTGTACATAAGGAACTAATAATAATATTTGGGGACAAGAATTCAGACTGTAAACTTTCAAAAGAGCCCAAAACCAGAAGTAAAGCTGAAGAAAAATGTTACCAGTAACATGAGAACGAAAACTGATTAATATTTTATGCCAGAGATTTATGTAAGTTAATGCCAGAGGGGTGAATTATTTTGCATCTTTCCCTGACAATTAAAAGTAAAATCAAAAGTATTCAACATGAAGATGCTGTTGGAATATTTAGTTAATTTCATTATCTGAAACTCAGAATGCAGCGAACAAAGTCTTTAAAACTCTGATTTTCTGGAGGAGGAACCTCCGACCGCTATTCTGCATCGGGTCTCTCTTTGTCCTCACTGACTGTCTGTTTCCAGCATCCTGCAAGACAAACAGTTTGAAAGACTGTGTGCAGTATTAAAGCAGAATAGATGCCTAAAGGATTTTGGATGAAACAGTGAGGTTTCCTATTTTCCATCGATCTGGAGCAGAAAGTTGCTGAGCTCCCCGGGGAGCGTGAGGTGCTTCAGTATTCAAACAGCGATGTCACAGCTCTAAAAAGCCTGCGGTTTACCTGCTCTCCAAAGGCTTGTCATTGTGCCTGTTTACACGAGCCGCTGGCAGATTTGTGGCGGCATATCTGACTACCAACAGATAAATAAACGGGCCTTTTGAACAGTCGTCTCTCTTTCAACAGAGGCGACGACGAACATCGTGAGAGGCCTCGTCTCCTTTGTGGAGAAGTGGGAAAGAGTGAGCGACGGAGGAACAAAGTGGAACAAAGAGGGGGGTGTTATCACAGCCCTCTGCTCCTCACAGAGCAAATCCTGCCGTTTATTCCAGCACACGTATCTTTTCTCCTTCTTCTCACCTCTTATCTCAGTGTGCTGTTTTTCATCGAGTGCCAGAAAACATCCAAACTTTCGCTCAAAGCAGAGAGCTGTCAGCTCGTCCTCTGCCGCTGTGATTCGTGTTCGATAAGATCCAGTCGGCCGCGTCAGCATGTCCCGACACACCGGAGCAGCGCCGCCGTACTCGAGCCCCGCGGCCAAGCTCGACCTCCAACACTCAACTCACCTCGGAGCGATTTATTACTCCGTCCTCTGGTTTCATAGTCATTCAGCAGCAAAAGGCCACGGTGTGTTTATACATGATTACTGACTTAATCTGAGACAGTTTAAAATAATTGGTCTTAAGAGTTTTCGTCTCGTTTCATGTAAATATGCAGCCGCTACAAAGGCCACCGGGTGTAATTGCATTTAATCATTAGTAACTGAACCTCTGGCTGTTTGTATGTTTTGGGGAAACTCTTCCTGCACGCTACAGTGCAGCAGGAGTTCAGCAGAAAGTAGGACGCTCTAATTAACACAGCGACCACCGCTGAGTACAGTACGGCTGCACGTGGGAGGCGACAGGATGGTGCGGTCGCAGCGGGGGAGAGGACGGAGCTGAGCAAACCAAATCAAGCATCCACCTGCTGACATGTCCTTCAGCACGTCAGCACATCTGCGTCTGCATCTGGAGCACAGCGCTGCGTCTGACCTTTGACCCCGTCAGGACGAGGGATCGACAAAAGTGCTGCACTGTCATCAAACGACTCGACTCAGCAGACAGCAAGCACCAGAGTCCAGCGAGACGTCCTGACAGAGATATTAAGGCTGTAGATCCGTTAACTGTGAAGTTTAATGAAGACAAATCTACTTGTCTGTCAGTCTGCAGAAACATACTTTGCCAACATTTATTCTGGCGATTGGGTTGATATATAAACATATTGTTTTCCGAACCCTAACCAGAGCATCAACAGCGTTGTGGCACCTTTAAATTCCTCCAGCATCTTAAAGGGCAGAACTCTTTCCTGTTTTAATATGAAATACTGACAGGAAGTTGAATTTCATTGACAGCAGCTTCACGGCAAAACCGAAGCAACTGGAATCAATTAGCTGATGAAAACAGTATTTCAGTGAAAAACAGGCAGTCAGAGATTTACTGAATTCACCATGTGGGTCATTATAGATCTGGTAATTCCTCCCCCAGTGATTTATTGATTATGAGCCACAACAAACAGAACCTTTAACCCCTTATTAAGTCCCGTTCAGCCTGCTGGTTTCAGACCTCACACGGCACAAACAGATGCAGGGCTGATGGGTTAAAAGTCGGCGTGTCGATCCCCTCGTGGCTCCGTGAACAAAGAGACACACGCAGTCACAACAGCTACCTGTCAGAGAGCAGCTGCTGTGCCTGCAGGGCATTGTTTGTCTCCGGTGCGGTACGCTGAGAGCAGAACACGGCCCCCAACAGCCCGGCTGGGTGGTGGAGAGGATGTGAAGTGAATGAGAAAACATGTTAGCACTAGTCTACCAGGAGCTGCACCGCCCTCCTCTCAGGTTCCACCTGTCAGGTGTCACAGCGCTGGAAATGAGTTCATCAGGTGAGCTGCATCTTCATTTCAGTCCTACTAGTGCTCAGAGCTTACACCAAGTGTTTGGACCGGTCCAACATATTCTACAGATAGGATTACATACATTAACACATGGGTGGTCAGACTGTCCTCGGATGGAGCAGTACATTAAAGGATTGGTTCTCACCTCGCTGCATTCATCACAGATTTGATCATATCTGCCCGAACTTTGACATTTCTGTCTTCAACACCTTAAAGGTCCAATATGTAAGAAAGCTGATTTTTTGAGTCTCATTCCCAGCCCGTAAAATACTGAAGGTTTGGGATCACAGGACGGGTCGGCCCGTTCCAAACGATGCTCGTGTTTAAAGTCCTCTGTCTCTTTACTGAGTTTTAAAGTGTCCGATTTTGTCCGAAGTTGTGGATTTGGTGCAGATCACTTCCTCTCCACTGAGCGGAGCGATGGTTGCAGGCAGCGTGACCTCGGTCCCTGCACCCTGCCTGTGGTTCTGTCGGGTTACTGGGTTATTCTTTTATGAAGCTGCTGTGAGTGTTGTGTTGTGTGGCTCAGAAATTCAACTTTCATAAAAACAGAAGGATAAAGACGTACAGGACAACAAAATCAGTGTGATCAGCTGTTTCAGAGTTTAATTGGAGGGAAGTTGGTTGACCTCGATGGTCCTTGGTGGAGAACAGATTCTGTCTTCTGGGTCCAGCCCAGCGTGACAGTGTAGCTCATTAGGGATTAGACTTGTGGCCTCCTGTCTGCAGCGTGGCAGCCCTTACCCTCCATCCCTCCACACAGATGTGTATTTTTGTTGTCCTCAGAGGGACCAGGCACTGAGAGGTCAGCTAATGAGGACCCACACAACAAATAACAACTCGGCTCTGTTGGTACTTCCCCACAACAACATCCTCTTCAGTCCTCTGAGGATCCTGTTGAAGCCATAAACAGACGTTCAAGGTGCATTCAGGGTCTGTGCTTTTCATTAAAACGTACAGTTTTAATGAACACTGACATGCTAACCTCGTAGCGCTCCCAGGAAGCGGTAAGTCATTTCTCGTCCAAATCAAGAGGAAGAAGGCAGCACTGAGGGGACCTGAGCGTCCTTAAAGCCTCCAGAACAAACTTATTTTCCATTCGGCTTCTTCTTCTTTTATTGCTGGTGAAGTTACAGCTTTTATAGCTTTCAACGACCAAAGTGATTATACGTTTTATTGCAGATGAGCCGTTAATGGAGACTTTTATTTCAGCGAGACGCCACAGCTCACTCTGTGTTAAACTTTTCTTTCTGTAAAACACAACAGTTGGTTTTTAAAAGGATCAGTTTCACAGCCTGCAGCTTCCTTTGAAGAAGCAGAGCACTTGAATCTCACCGTCGGGCACATTAACAACAGATTTAGCCACTTTATGTGACCAGACAGCTTTTAGACGTAAAGTCTTAAAAGCTCCCAGCTACTTTTCTTTTCCTTCAGTTGACTTCTGATCAACATGTTTGCTGTGCTTCTTTTCTCAGTCGTCAAAAATCTGGATCTAAAAAATGTTTTATTATATTTGTTAATCACAAGTTTCACCACGATACGATATCAATTATTTGAGCTACTACATGATATCTGCTGCTATCAAAGTCTGCAATGATAGGACAAGAAGAAGAAGCTGCAGCCATCTCTTTACTGCTTTGGCCATAAAAGAAAAAACAACAACACGTAGTTTGAACAAAAGTCTAAAAATTCATCTCATAATAAGTGTAAAGCCGATGGCATTTTACATAAATTAGCCAGGCAGCTAGCGCACTTTTCCCCAAATCACAACTTAACAAACTGCTTAAGCTATTAACGAGCTAATGGCACAAGAATAGCAGAGAAAAGTACAGCAAAATATCCAAATGTTAACAAGCTAGCTTGACATTTCATTAAGATGTTTTCTTACATGTGAGTGAGACGTGAGATAGCTGGACATGTTTAGCAATCGCAGTGCTGCGTTCACAGTACAAAGCCTCTGAGCCCCAAAACACAGCCTCCTTCAGCCGCTAACGTTAGCACAAAGCACACAGCAACAGCAGTAAGGAGCAGGCTAACTTTAGCACCGGTAGTAGAGGTAAGGTTGTGACAGTATTTTACTCATGTTTCTATGACTGAGGCATTACAGAGTTGATTATTTATGTATTTATTAGACTAAAAAGGCTCAGATCACGTTGAATGAAGCAAACTAACCGCTAACACGTCTTCGTGCTGACCAGCGAGAGCTGCAGGGTGTGACCGGATTCATTCATATTGATGTGTCAAAAACAAATCAATGGAAGTGAAATAATAATAATAATAATAATAACAATAATAATAATAATGATAACAATAGTAAACTAAGTAATGGGTAGCGAGCTTGTGAAATAATTTCTCCTTCTCGCAGATTTATATCAGTATAAGAAACAAACTGATTAAACAGAAATACTTGACGTGAAGTCAAATAATTAAATGTTCTCAGGCAACATTTTGACTTTCTTTTTTAATGTACTACTCAAAACTAGCCGATACTAAATCAAAATGATATCAAACCAATATATTAAAGACATAGTAAGTTAAATTCTTTAAATCTCGACTGCTTTTCTTTTCTTGGCAGAAATTTCCTTCCACATTTGCAGAAAGTTTTACTTAAAGTTCAAAGATCTAGCGTCTGCATTATAAATACTCTGCTCTATTTTGAATTGGCCTACATGATGCAGCGGTGACATCACAGCGTTGTGATGCAGAGTTGTGAAATCTGCTGTGTCACCAGCGGCTCGGTGTTTGAGTCCTGAAATAGCTTCCTCTCTCTCCACAGACCCTGAGAAACTTTGTGGTCTGAGTCAACATCATAAATCCAACCTCAATCTTTCATCTGAAGAACTGCCTCCACCATCTGCTCCGCCACCGCCACCGCCGCCGCACATCGTTTCTGTCCTGCAGCAGAGCGAGAGACAGCGACCTCTCCTCAGGTGCTGCCGATGGTTTTACTGAGAGCAGCTGTTTATTTAAACATCTGCAGGAACATCGATGTATGTTTCAGTGTGTTTGTGTCATCGTGCTGATAGAAGAATGATGTGTGTTTCTCTGGATGGCAGCGTCTGGTTATTATTCTGAGATGTAATAATGTGACTGCAATTTGTCACCATGGAGGTTAGAAAAGATGGAGGGAGGAGGGCAGAGCGAAGAAATGAAAGGATAAGCATGAGAGAGGAGATGATTGGTCACACGGTGAGAGAGAGATGAGTCAGGTGGAGAGTCGCTGCCGGAGGTTTTCTGCTGCTGTCATCAGGTTTTCCTCCAGCGAGCTCGCTCTGCATCCCGCCAGGCTCTGCTGCCGCACACAGCCATGCAGCTCCACACCGACCACAGTCTGCACCTGACCGGAGCGACCTGAGCTGCATTTATGTTCCCCATCAGAGTCACAGGGAGGTGGTTAATGGAGAAAGTGCAGGACTTTCACCAGTTTAATCATCCTGAGTCCATCTGTGGTTCGGTTTAGGCGACAGAATCTAGCTTGTTAAGGCCACAGGATTCAGGTCACTGCTGACTTCTTTCATGTGTTTACTTTAAGTACGGAAGCCCCTGAGAGACAAATGAGAAAAACATGTTGGTGATCTAAATTTTTTTCTTGCCTGTTTATGACTCAAGAACAGGTGAAAGAAGAAGTTTCTTAAATGTCTTTTTTTAATATGTGAAACAGGACGAGGGAAAAAGTCTCCAGGGATCATTTTTATGAGTTACTTTTTTCTTCCGTGAAAAGAGGCGGAAACAAAAGTCTTGTTCTCCTCAGTTCATTTTTTTTTCATCTGTGAAACAAAATTCCCATCATTTAATTCAAAAATCTGCCTTTACAGATAAAAAATAAATAACTAAGAAAAAATGACCCTGCCAAAACTTTTGTGAGATATTTTTATCTGTACCAACAAGAGGAAAGTTTGAAGGGTGATTTTTTTCAACGCTGAAAAAACACTTTTTCAAGAGGAAAACAATGATGGGAATCGTAGTTTTTAACTGGCAGAACTTTTTATTTCATGTCTTTTCACAGATGGAAACTTTTTTGGAAACGTAGGATGGTTTTTCCAGAAATGAAAAAAAAAATTGCAACTTCAGAACAATCTGTCTGTGCAAAAAACTTTCTTTGCCTGTTCTTAAACCACAGGAGCGAAAAAAACAGATCAGGCTTCAAAAATAGATCACCAGATATTTTCTCTTGCCTCTCAGGGCCTCCGTAACAAAGGGTTGTGATTGTCTGAGGGCTTGTGTCCACATAACGTTTCGTCGGGCCCCTTTGCATTTTACTATCTGTCTGTTTTTTAATTTGACATCGGGACATCAGAGCGAGGAGGATGTGAGTGATGACATCATCCATAGGAGACCAAAATACAGTGAATATTATCGCCGAGGCCAGGAAGAAGAAAAAGAGCCACGGTGACGTCACCATCAAAAGATTTTCAACTGGAAACGCTCGGAGCGGTCGCACAAAAAAGCTGGCTGCTGCACCTTTTCTCTCGGCAGCCGCCTGCTGCTGCAGAAGCTCCTCATTGGGAATAATTTAAAAAAAGGAGCTGGTGCTCATAAAAAAACCCTTTGTGGACGCAGTTAACTGACAACTTGTTTGTCAATTGCTTTGCTCGTCATTCTCCTTTGATTAGAAGCAAAAACGACTCACAGAAACATTTTATCTGCCACCGTGTGGTTAAGGTTTCCTCATTTACACTGTTTGTAACTTGTAGAGTGACACTAAAGTTTTGTGTTTGACACCATCAGTTTTCAGCCTCAAACTTTTCAGATCATAAAGTGTTCAGACTGTCGGCGTGACACGAATGGAAATCGAGCAGATAAACATCATGTGGACCCCGGGACGAGGAAGAGTCGTCTACCTTGGCAGTGGCTAATGGGGATCCAAATAAATAAATAAATGTGACTTTACGCTCATTTATTTGATGTAACGTGGGCCGCTGAATGCTCCGGCTCTTTATTATTTGCATAATGTGTCTAGAAGATCAAAGAACGGTTGATAGAGTAAATGCATTAGCCAGACTTCCTGTTTTTCCGTCTGCAGCCCGGTTTTTGTATTTTTAAGTCCTCTCGGTCCTGAAGTGCCGACTCTGTGATGTCGCCTCGCATTCAGCTCGCTCCTGGCGTCTTCAGCACTCAGCCATCATCAGCTCACACATCCAAAGTCATCGTCTGCTCTCAGTTTGTTGTTGATCTATGTCTGCCAGACTATTATCGATCACAGTTCAACCCCATTTTCTAAATGCCTTCTGATTGTGAGAGCCACAGCGCTCAGAGATACTTTTTGTCGATTTCTCTGGAAGATGATCCTCCATCTTTCTGTAAGAGGAAAATTGACTTTTTCTTTGGGCATAGCCGATTCTTTGCCTCCTGTTTTACTTTCTGATCGTCTAAAAAGACATGAATTGTTGTGCTAAAGATCACACATCATGCATAATGGCGCTCTAATCATCCCAAACATTAAACACTTACTTACTTTACCTTCTCTTTTATTGGTATTTAGGCCTCCATGCTCCTGAGTTGAGATGGAAAAGAAAAAGTTAAAATACAAGTTGTTGTTTGAAATTGATGCTTTTGTTGATGACCACTTGAGATTGTCCAGACTCCCTCTCTAATGTCCCGTCTTTTTGTCTTCACCCATCTATTAGAGTAAATCTGAAAAGAGGGAGAAAGACGCTGCAAGTGAACGACTTAAATTGCAGGATGTGAGAGCGAAGAAGGAAAACTCTTCATGATGTATTTTTATTCTAATTACTTTACTTTGTTTCTCTTGTATTCTATAATAATTTGACTGAATGACCTTTTACTCGTCCTGACAGCCATGTTCAGTCCGCAGAAGTCGCACTGCCTCGAAACAGTTTAATCAACCACAGATATTTGAAACTTTGTAGTTTCTAATGTTTCAATTTTGTGTTTATGTGTTGGTTAGGTTTAGGTACAAAAAGCACTTGGTTAGAGACCCGTCTCCACCACGTCTTTACAGAGACCTGTCTCCACCACGTCTTTACACAGATCCGTCTCCACTACGTCTTTACAGAGACCTGTCTCCATCACATCTTAACACAGATCCGTCTCCACCACGTCTTTACAGAGACCCGTCTCCACCACGTCTTTACACAGACCTGTCTCCACCACGTCTTTACAGAGACCCGTCTCCACCACGTCTTTACACAGATCCGTCTCCACTACGTCTTTACAGAGACCTGTCTCCATCACATCTTAACACAGATCCGTCTCCACCACGTCTTTACAGAGACCCGTCTCCACCACGTCTTTACACAGATCCGTCTCCACTACGTCTTTACAGAGACCTGTCTCCACCACGTCTTTACACAGATCCGTCTCCACTACGTCTTTACAGAGACCTGTCTCCACCACATCTTTACAGAGACCTGTCTCCATCACATCTTTACAGAGACCTGTCTCCACCACATCTTTACAGAGACCTGTCTCCATCACATCTTTACAGAGACCTGTCTCCACCACATCTTTACAGAGACCTGTCTCCATCACATCTTTACAGAGACCTCAGTCCACCACGTCTTTACAGAGACCTGTCTCCACCATGTCTTTACACACATGTCTCCACCACATCTTTACAGAGACCTGTCTCCACCACAACACCTCGGATCAAGCTGTTGCACTCGACGGGCGGACCGTGTTTGGAGCCTGCAGAGTGCAGGACTACAGCTGGACGAGGAGTGGCGGACCCTGACACAGATTCAAAAGATGCACCAGGTGTTTGTGTATGTTTCTATATTAATAACTGTACATATGTTCTGTGTGTCTGTGCAGCATCACTCAGCTTCTCTCTGCAAACACAAACATTACTGTACACGTGTGTGTGTGTGTGTGTGTGTGTGTGTGTGTGTGTGTGTGTGTGCACTCCTGAGTAACAAGATAGATGCATTATGACAAAGCAAAGCGTGTGTGTGTGTGTGTGTGTGTGAGAGAGAGCGAGAGAGAGGCGGAGTGGGCGAGCGAGGAGTGAGAATAACAGTGTGAGCCACAGAGCGGGCGGGCGAGGGCTAAAAACAGTGCAGCATGTGAAAGGAGAGAGAGAGAGAGAGAGCAGAGATGAGGAGGAGACAGAGATGGATGTCTGCAGCCCTCTGCCCGGAAAATATGAAGAAAACAACAGAGAGAGAAAACAATAAGAGAGAAAAGTATGAGATGGGAACATTTTCCAGAGGGTCTTGTTATATAGAAACTCAGTGTGCATGTTTGTGTGCTTTGGCCTGTGAACCGTGCAGTCTGAATCTCTCTCACTGGGTTTATGTTCAACTTTTGCCCAGAAAAAGTGAAATCCAAAAAAAAAAAGTGAATTGCAGCACGTTTCCATCGACGGGTGTGAATATTCTCTGGATGGACTGGATAATCAAATAAAGACATAACTCTCCTATAACTCTATTCAAACACACCGCAGCGTTCAGCGCCGCTCCTCAACTGAGCTAATGTTAATTTCATGAATTAGATCTCTCTTTATTTCTTCATCGATTATCATTCTCTGGTGGAGCGGAGGTCACAGCGGGGGGATGTTGGAAATCAAAGGGAAGCAGGAAGCAGCTGCATGATTATTCAATCATTAAGAATTTTATGTTTCATTGGACCAGAGCCGATACAGAACCGTAACAAAGTGATGCACGGATACGTCTAACCGCCCACTCAGACATGACGCATGCTGTCATGTCTGAGTGGGCGGTTAGACTTCCTCCATTTTCACACATAAGTCACATTTCAAACTGAATATTAAAAACAAATCAAAAAAACAAACTCTCAGATTCTGTTAAAGCACGAGGGTGTTGCTCTGGTCAGGATGTGAATGATAGGTCGTCACTGCAGCTGTCCTGACTTACATATGTGAAAATCACAGACCGGTGCAGGTGAGGTTAACATCACCCCACCTGCAGCGCCTGCGCAGCCCGATCCCCCCCCTGCAGCTCCGCCTCGTCATCCCTGGCCCAGTTCCCACAGTTCCTCTGGTGTCCGGCCTCTCTGCTGCACAGGTGTGTGTTTACACTTCACGCACTGAGAGATGATTTGATATCTCTCCTGTACGTCACTCGCCCCGGGCGCTGCGCTGTGTTTCCTCGGCTCTCCGGCCTGATATCAGATTAGCCCTGTCAGACTGCTGCTTTATCAGCCGTGCTGTCCGCCAGCCAAACAAATGACAGCAGCCCCTCCACGCCCGCCGCCCTCCACCGCCACCGCCGCCTCTCCCTCTGTGACAAACGACACGTCAGCCCATCTCCTATCCATCGCTCATCCATCTCATATTGCTGCCAAGGGGTAGATAGTCACACGGATGCCCTTACAACGGCCGCCAGCCGTGAACACGGGCAGCCAGGCCGCCGTCTCAGCAGTTTTTTGGCAGACAGGTTGTTACTTTTAGAAGAGATGATTCTGGAGATTAGAAACAGAAAACTGCAGGAAAAAATCCTGCTGTCTTCCAGCTGATCGCACCTTTATTTTCAGTTTAGTGTCACTTGAAGTGGATCGCTGTCGTCCTGATGGCTGAATAAATACCTTCACTCTACACGTGTCCTTCTGTGAATCACCTTTTCCGCTTGTCTGAGTGGCGTTTTAAATAAAACCCCCTCATGAAAAATGTCACTGCTGAGTGTGTCCCGCCTGACTGAGGTCACCTTCTGCTCTATTATCTGAGTTTGTAAGCAGGCGGCGACCCGACCAGCCAAAGGCAACGTCTCCGCCGCTGATCTCCAATCAGCACTAATGCTTGTCAAGTATTCTCCACCTCCGCCCACTTCCAGGCAATTAGATAGAGGCCATAGCATTTTACACTAAGTGCTCCAATTATAGCAGCGAGGTGCTGCGGGTGAGATCAATTATGATCCTGTGTGGACGACGACAGCTCGCTTTTTTCCTTCGTAACATTTCACTCTCTGCCCTCTCGTCATGTTTTCTTCACTAGAAACCGTGAAGCTTTACTCAGGCCTGCGGGGCGAGTTGGTTCGTCGACAGCAGAGAGAATAAAGACGTGTGAAAGGAAACAGCTCAGGGAAACAACGTGAAGACCTCCTGACTCCACACTGGATGATTTTCAGATTAATACTCCAGCTGAAGAAATTCCACCGACTTAAACTTCAACATGAGTTTAAATGCAAACCTCCAGCCTTCACAGACTCTGGACCGTACCACAACCTCTCTAATTCATGAATTTAATTATATTAAGCCTTCACCTCCCTGCTCCTCCTCAAACTACATCAGCTTTTCTAATGTTTTTGTCTTGAAACGATTACAGACCAAAGAGAGAGCGTTGTATTTTTATTCACAGCATGCTTGTGGAGGTAAGAGCAGAAAACGCTGTTCCCTGTTTTCCTTTTCAAACAAACTGAAGATCAGCGAGAACAGAAAGACGTAACGACATTAAAGTCCACGACAACAGCCTTCCACCTGCGCTTCCTCTGAGATGTAAATCCTGTCACGTCTCTCGTTAAAGAAAGTTTTTCGCTAAAACTCTTAAATCTTTCAAAATTGCTCCATTTTGAACATCCTGCATCAACGCAGTCATCACTTCTTCTGTGTGTTACCTCGGTAACATGCTTTCAACGGTGCCAGATCGCCGTTAGTTACATTCGTAGCGTAGCGTAACGTTTCCAGAGGCAGGGCATTGTCACGTTGGCCGCTCCTCATTTGCAGAAGGTTGAATTCTGGCTATGTTACGTGACTCAGCAGCGTCCAAACTCCTGAAACACTATGAAAACTGAACACTGTTGAGTTTGAATGAAGACAGACTCTGTCTGCGTGGATTAACGAGTGGCTGTTGACGCGTCACTGAGGAAGCTCTGTGTGTAGGAACATGTGTTTAGATGTGCAAATGATCTGATATTCAGGAGTTGCTGCAGGTTTTCAGTCAAATGAAAGACGAGCAGCGTCGACAGGTGTTCAGCCGACTGTGAGCAGGACGGATTTAATCCTGGTTGTTTGAGACGGAGCTTGTTTAAATATGAAATACCTGTAACAGTCAAACACAGACACGTCACTTCTGATTATTTATGAAGGTCTTTTACAAAAGATGCTTTCCCTCGTCGTCCTCGTCGAGCTTCAGATCGACTCTTATTTGTTTCTCGTCTCATTTTCTCGCTCTGTCAAGCAGTCGAACACACAGTTGTCATGTTTTTCATTTTGTTCCTTTCTTCGCTCTCCATGTTTGTCGGTTTGTTTCCTGTCGAGGCTGAGAGGCTCTTTTCTTTTGCTCTTTTGTCCTCTCCTCCTCCTCTTCCTCTCCTCCCGCCTCTCCCTCGCTTCATTAGCGAGGCCGTCCTTCTCGCGGGCCCACAAGGACTAACTCGATGGGAGACAAATCCGAGTGATTAACAATGATTAAGAAACACGGTGGAAAAAGTACGATGAAGCCACGTGGGAACGGCAACCTTGTCTTTAACGGCTCTTTAATCCGAAGAATTTACAAGCCCAACAGATGGGTTTTACTTTTCACATCCAGGTCACGTTCACGACAGATTTATCGCTCTGAGTTTCTTAAAAACACACTTCCTGTACCGGCTCGCCATCTGACTGTGACCACACGGGTCAAACTGAAGCTGGAGGTGAGCTGAGAAAAGGTTTTTGTTGTTTAACCTTCGTTTCAGAGGGGACGTCAATTAAGATGAAGCAGAGCCAAATGTCTCAGAGAGAACGATGGAGACATTACCAATAATGAAGGATTAATAAGAAGTAAAAATAAATACAGTTAAAGAGAGAGCTCCAAACGCACAGGGGGCAGCACAACCACTAACTGCTGCTCACTATACTCTCTACTGGCTGTAGCTACGAGCTAAGTGTCTGCTGTCACTGCAGCCTCCCAGTGACCACAGCTGGACAGCAGACGGAGGTCAGTGTGAAGACAGTACGGAGGCGATTTACAGCGGCTCTGACCCGGACTATGAAGACACGGCAGAGGAGAGAGCCGAGACGATTGGGGAAAATAACACGAACAAACCTTCTTCTTCAGTCGTCCATCAGCGCTTTGGCTCAATGTGTGACATCAGCTGGTGACTCACTTCTCACAACACGGCCGTGAACTCTGTATGTTGAGACGTATGTACGATCCGGCCCTGCAGCGCCGACAACTGAGACTCAGCGGGTGGTTAAACACGGACTATTCCTTTAACTGGGTGAGTGAGTGAGTGTGTGTGTGTGTGTGTGTGTGTCTGTCTTACATGTCCGCCGGCTGAAAACCCTCCGACAGCAAATTGAAAATGACCTCAATAAACACAAACACAAACTGTTCTCTCACCTCATGTCTCCATCACACACACACACACACACACACACACACACACACACACACACACACACACACACACACACACACACACACACACACACACACACACACACTCATCACTGCTCACCAGTCTGATAGGATCCTGTCAGTCAATCTGTCTCCGCCGGCTACCGAGCGGCTTCGTCCCGCCTCCCAATCTAAACTTCACTCCTCCAGTGATTAATAATCTCTCTCACAAAAAAACAGAGATGAGAGGGAGAGAAAAGGAGGATAAAGATGGATAGGAAAGGAGAAAGGGATTGAAAGATGAAGGAAAGAAGAGGGCAGGAGAGGAGAAAAGAAGGGATGATATAAAGCAAAGATAAGGCGGAAGTAAAATGAGAAGAAGAGAAGGATGAGGGAGGAGGAAAGTAAGTAAGGGAGGAAAATAGATTTAAGATTTAAACAGGATGGGACCAAAAAGGAGGGAGAAAGAGAGGAGACAGATTGTAGTTTGGAGATGTGGGGATGAAAAGAAAGGAAGCGAGGGACGAGGGTGACAAGGAAGAGCAGAGGATAAGGAGGAAGGAAGGAGCAGAAAGAGGAAAATAGTACGAGGAAGGAAACGAGGTGAGAAAAGGGAGCAGGAAGCAAAAGGAAAAGAGATGGGGGGAGGAAAATAGGGGAAAATGGAAAGTGAAGGTGAGAGCTAAGGAAGAAGGACATGAGGAAGGAAGGAAGGATGGAAGGAGGCAGAGCGGCTGAACTCTGATTACTGACACGTTAAAACTGTCGCACACAAACACACACAGCAACATGACAACTTCAACTGTGAAGAAACCCGACTCGCTCTCTGTAACTGTTAGTGTGTGTGTGTGGCTGCTGGTAATTTCCCTGCTTGGACTCACACAAACACACACACACACACACACACACACACACACACACACACTCGATAATGATTCACACAGTCGACTGACAGCTGACTGTGATTCACGCAGCGACAGAAAAGAAAGAGTGAAAGTCTAGAAGCCACATCAGCGGCTCTGTGACGGCCGTGACACTGAAATATTGTTCAGAGAATTAAAAACAGCTCTTTGTTTTCTGCTGCTCAGGCTGAACGTGTCAGATTTGTCCTGAAGGTGGCGCCAGAGGGAGGTTCATGTCATTATCCTCTGTGTTTCAGGGTTTACATGATCAGAATCGGTCCAAATGTCATCAGACTAAGCCGGCTGTAGTCGGTCTTACTGTGCTTTGAGCTGAATGCTAATGTTCCAGTGTAGCATGCTAACATTTGCATATTAACTAGCATGCTAACATCCATGTTTAAATGCTGTAATTTTGCATGTTACACACAAAGGATTTACAGTATAGTTGTGTGTGCATGTGATGACAAATGCAGACGACCAGAACTGAAATGGTCGGTCAGTGTTCGCTGCTGGTGCTCCTGATTTATCGATCCTTTGTTTGACGGGGACGATACTGTACTTGCTACTATTTTTCTGTCAAATAACTTATTATAACTAATTTACCCCTTCCAGCATTAACGTCTTGCGTAGAGTCACATTTGTCACTTTTCATTCATTGTTGAGAGATTTAGAGTCGTTACACTGTTTACCATCGATGGTGACCGACGCTGTGTGACCCCATGATCAACTTTACATTTAAAACTGTCTGAAAGTGATTTAAATATTCTGTCTCGTCTCCATTTCTCTGTCCACCTTCACTCAACGAGGATGACGAACAGCCAACTACCTGCTGTACAGAGCCAGGAGCAGGTAATGAAAAAAAGTGTGAAAAATTGTCAGAAATGTGGAGAAAAACAGGAGAATTGTGACCTGAAGCCGGGAAAATCAGGACGTTGGCAAATATTGATGATGCATGTCGGCTTTGTTACATCTAATATATATACAACTGAGGACTTAATAGCAGATCAACTCTTAACGCGTCGCAACAACCAACGTATACGTGATGTTGACCCGATGTAGCATGAATGTGCTTGTTTATGATCTTGATTAAAATAGATAAAAATAACGAAGCATACAGGCATGGAAACTAAGAATAAAACAAACAGACAAACTGACTGTAACAACAATTACACAGACTGAAAATAACAACCAGGGACAGAAACAAGGAGAGGGAATATGTTAAGCCTTAGATTTAAAAGCTTTGACATTAATCTAGTTATTGTAAACTAGAGACTGAAGACAAACATGAATCAAGTCAAGAAAAGCTCCAGTTATCTGCAGCTCCTCATCCAACAAAGACACCCACTGTAAACCTGCTCCCCTGCACAGGAACAGTCTCTGATCCACTGATGGATTCATCTACACAGCCTGCAGCTCTACTGTAAATAGATGTGTACACATGTACGTACTGCACACAACCTCCCACTGCATGTATATGAAGTGATCCACTTTAACTCAGGACATTTTTATTCCTTTGCACCATTTCTGTTTGTTTACAGTCGACAGAACAGTCGACTGACGTTGTTGCTCACTGTTGTTATTAATACGTACAGTATTAATGTTGTATAAACAGCTGTTACTCACAGAAATGTCCACCATGTTTTATTTGTTTCACAGACTGAAACTTGATGCAGGACGATAAAAAAAAAAAAACAGGCAGAATAAAATGTAGCATCTTGCAATTTTAGAGCCATTATTGTGAAACTACTACATTTTGCACTGTGACTCAACGTAGCTGTTACACATTTTGATGTGATCTGTGTAAATTAAACTACTACAGCTTTAGTAATCAGGTTTATATTGTTTACATGGGACAGTTTTTATTGTGACTGGTTTATGAAAAGGTTTTAACTGACCCTCTGCAACTGATGGAAATTCAATTTTATATTCTGTATTCTGATTGAGGTGTTTATATGGAGCATTTTTATTCTGTTTGGGCTTTTAAACAGATTATAATCAGAATATTAGGATCAATGTTAACAGACTACTCCTGAGTTTTTCACCAGTAGACCAGAAATCGCTGTGAAACTAACAGCACAGTCTGAGAGATGAGCCGGTTCCTCCACCGCCTGTGAACAGGATGAACAAAAAAAAGATGCAACAGGAAGTAACAATAAGTCCTGGCAACAAGATTCATCCAGCCAGTGTTTTGTTATCATGACTGTGTGTGTGTGTGTGTGTGTGTGCGTGTGTGTGTGTGTGTGTGTTTGAGTGCGCCGGTAAAAACTTGCCAAAGCTTTTAACACGTTTCCATGACATTATTGAAGAGTGCAACTTCCATTCAGCTCGGTGTCACCCTCCTACGCCGTCATGTCCGGGTGCTAATGAATGTCTCAGCGTCAACACACACACACACACACAAATAGAGGCCATTTGTTTCCGTGCCAAAGCCTCCCACTCTTTTAAAGACGAGTGCAGTCACACATTAACACTATTAGACTGAGACACCTGAGACGAGCAAGCACACATACACACACACAAACAAGTACAAATATGAAGGAAAATAGATGCACACTCACACCTCAATACAAAAAATACACTTTTCTTATTGTTACTCTGTGTTTTCATTCTTTATTCTTATGTTGCTGTAATTTTGAGCGATTTCTGGCACAAGAATTGCTTTCTGGGATTTCTGAGGTTCTACAGTATCGTATGTTATCGTATTATCGTATCGTAACTTATCGTATAGTATTGTACCTTACATATCATCTTATTGTATCATACCGTATCGTACCTTATCGTATTGTACCTTAACGTATCATATTACTGTATCGTACCGTATCGTATCGTATCGTAACGTATCACGACAGCAGGATTGATCAAGTATGATTCACCCCTGATGTATTTTAACAACTGTTGGATGGACTGACATGAAATTTGATGCAGATGTTTATGGTCCCCGGTGGACGAACTGCAATAACCTGAACATTTCATGCAGCGCCATCATCAAGGCACATTTCAAGTTCATCCTATTCTTTGATTTATGACCAAGTCTACTGCTGTACCTGTGGTGACTCATTCACCTCACCACACACAGGTTAATGTACAGGAAGCTGTTGAACACTCAACCACCTGCTGTCTTTTTGAAAAGACAAAACAGCGACTGACCGCTGAGAGAATCACAGAGGAGACTGTTAACGTGGCAGAAATAACACAGAATGACTTCCGCCCTGTGATTACTGCCATAGATTACTGAAATATGCATGCCTGTAGAAAACTGCAGGTGTTGTTGAAGATAAAATGAGATGTTGTAAATGTGCTGATTGACAAGCTGTGTACCATCTTTCTGACCATCCAGGCTGCAAGTGCACCATCTGTTACTGCAAGACTTAATGAAGTTTAATGATTAACAACTACAGCATGTGAGACACCTGAGAAAAGGAAGAAGATGCACAAATTAAATGAAACGTGGAGACTGTAGCTGGAGGCAGAAATGTCTGAAATCTCTGATACAATTTGTAATTATAACCGATGTGTGTTTACTCTTTTTCTTCTTCTGTTTCTTACTGATAACTGCCGGCTGGCAAATGAACTTCATTAACTTTATTTCATTTTTGTTATGAATCTATTCTTATCAAGCTTTTTTTTACAAAAACAGAGAAGTGACCTTTAACTTTAAGCTGAGTGTGTATAAACAGAACAAAACAGAAAAACAGAGCTTCGTACACATCATGCCTTCCTTTCAGCTGTTGCATGTGTGTTGTGAGGACACATGACAGTTTGCTGGAACATGTGTAAACATTTGCACACCTCTGTACGTGTGTGTGTGTGCGTGCGTGTGTGTGTGTGTGTGTGTGTGTGTGGTAATTAAGATATAGGAACAACTGAGTCTGTTCTTGGAAGTGTGATGAAGAGCGAGAGGGAGAGAGAGAGAGAGAGAGAGACATTAATACTTAACCTGCTGTCATGGCAACGCAGCTTGACAGGCAGTCTGAACAGAAAGGAGAAGCCAGAAACACACACATGCACACACACACAGAGACACACACACTCTCCTGGCAGGTAGAGATTTTGTTAGAAGGTACTCTGGGATGGATGAGGCAGGCAGAGTGTGTGTGTGTGTGTGTGTGCATCTTATAAATTATTTTGATGCCTTGTGTTAGTGTGTGTGACTCAAATCCGCTGTGCCAGGCGATCTCTGACCTCTCTCATACACACACACACGCGCACACACACACAACTAGCCAGGAATGAGTCCCTGTGCACATGAAGCTTTTTGTCTGCTGCTGTCGTCATGGAGGGAAATCTTCTTCCCTCTCTCTTACACACACGCACGCACGCACGCACACACACAGTCATGATAACAAAACACACTGGCAGTAATTTTTATTTGATGCTCTGCAGGTTGACACTAATTTGTAAAATGTGGCATCAGCTGATCTTAAATTTTGCTTCTTCTTAATTAATTCCTTTGAAACCAGCAATGAAAGACTTTTTTTATTTTTTATTTGCTTCAACTTATCATTCTGAAGTTAATATCGATGTCCTACTGTAGAAAATGACACCATCCACATATTGATTGGTTCCCTATAAACCTTGCTTTCCAAAAAAAAAGATTATAATTCATGCAAGGAGGTTCAAAAGTATTGATGATCAATGTCAACCATTTTGTGTTCTCTCAGTGGCGGACCAGATTTTGAGTATTAGAACTTTTTTTTGTTGCAAATGCTCATATTTCTGTGCAACCTTGAACTACCCACGGTGCACTTTACCAGGTTTAAAGGCTCTAAAACCCAGAAGACACTAAAGTGTGTTATTGTTGTAAAGCAACCTGTGATGTACAGTAACAATTGCTCACACATATTTCTCAAGCCCTATGTTACTACAAGAGTATCTTCTTGTTTATCTGGGACACACAGAAGCTGTAAATAACTAAACGCATTCAGTGAAACACGTGAACTCACACATTCATCAGGGTGATCGATGGACAGGAGTCGTGGTGAAAAATGAAACAGGTAATAAATATTGAGCAAAAACTCGGCATCCACTTGGACAAGCTTCTGTACTGTGTGTGTGTGTGTGTGTGTGGACCAACCAGCTCCATCTGTCACTCCAGGTGGCCACTTACACCTGGGTGCACACACTCACTCACTCACTCACGCACGCACGCACACACACACACACACACACACACACCACAGCCTTACAAATGATCACTGATCCAGTTTGTGTTCGGTGGATGGACAGAAAGTCTGAACAAACACAGCAACAGATTTTTCATAAACTCACTTGATCTTTTCACACGCTCATTTGTCTCTGTTACACACTCAGTGTTTGGCCCAACACACACTCACTTGTTCTCTTTTCACACTCTGAATAAATCTTCAGCCAATCAATCAACTTCCCTGTGTACACACTCACTTACTCCCTTCATACAGCCGACCATTGTCTTTACACACTCACTTCTTCTTCTCCATTGCTACGTTCAGTTTAAACCATAATTATGATATTAAGATTAAGATCTCACTGCTGCCTTTGATACAGTAGCTCAGGATTTTAATTGAGCGTCCCAAAAAAAAAGGTTGGTTATTAGTGATTGCAAATCTTCCTCAGAACCTTTGTGTTGTGGTGTACCTCAGGGGTCAGTCACTGGACCCCTCCTTTTATCTTAGTGACCTCTTTAAAGATTAATCTACTGTCCAGTCATGTTTAGGCGTAGTTATGCAAAATCTCAAGGATCCAGTTCTTTCCGTCTTCCAAGAACCTAGGAACTGTCGTTCATGCATTCATCACATCCTGTCTAGACTCCTGCAGCTCACTCTAGTCATGCTTAAGCAGACACGACACTTCCAGACTTCGGTTAATTCAAAATGCAAATCTTTTTCATAATCCTCAGACACAACATCAGTTTTCATTTTTTACGCAGATGACACGCAGCTTTATTTCTCTTTTGATCCTACCAGTGAGAGCCAGTTTATCTCACTCAGGCCATGCTGAAATCAGGTCCAAATCTGGCTGTCGAACAATTTCCTTCAACCGATTCCAGACAAATCTGAGCTGACATAATCCCATCTCAGCACAAATTGGTTGATTCACCACCAGTATCACCTCTAGCAGCAGGAATCTTGACATAAGATCCATTCTAACTGTCTCCCAAGAACCTAGAAATTGTCATTCATGCATTCATCACACCCTGTTTCTAGTGAACTCAAATCACAACCTTTCCGGACTAGTTAATTAAAAAATGCTGCTGCCAGATGTTTAACAGATTCTGACAAAAGAGTACGTATCTGTTACCACTTGAATGTAATGCTACAAATACGTCACCAAAACAAAAGTAGCTAATTTAAGGTATTTACCTGGTGTAACTGGTTAGCACGAAGTCTAAACACCTCGGAACAATGTGTGAACTCATTAGTCAGAATAATGTTCTTCCAGTTCTGCACACATTGCATGAATGCATATGTACAATTAATTTGCAGACTGTCATGTGCATGCAGGGATTCATATTAAGGCTATTATTCAGTCCCTTAAAACACATGTACTTATTCAAATTTGATCCCTACATGCATTATTCAGTAAACACATTAATTAGCATAATATCCTTATATGTGTACATGCATCAATCCCTTGTACACAGTATGAACCAATTATTATTCCTGCAAACATGTGCTACACTCATTTCTGCATGCTAAAACACATACATACATTTGTTCCTGGCCACATGTTCTACACCTTTTCTCTCCATATATACACATATAAGATCATTCTCTCTCGAGAAACACAGTTTTTATACACACAACTATAATCCATACAAACATGTAGCTTGTTCTTTCTGCAGCAAACATTTAATGTATGCTTTTTTCCCCTGCACACACGTGCAGACACGTTCCCTCCATGTAAACAGGAAGCTTTAGCAGATAAACAGAATGAAGACCGACCTGCTGGATGAACGTATTTGCTCCGTGAGGGCTCAGCAGCAGGATGGCTCTGCGTAGTGTGTCTCTGTAGCGGTTGAGCTCCTCAGTCCTCATGGTGGTGAAGAGGTTGGTGAAGACTTTACTGATGTTCCTGTCCACTCTCTGCAAGGCCACATCCACGCCCTGACGGGACGTCTGGTCCAGAAAACCCTGCAGGCCACGAATATCTGGATAAATGGGAAAAGAATAGTGGAGAAAGAGTTAAGTATCATATCGTTACGTGAGAGACATACTAAGAAGAGTGCTGGAAGGTGGAGATGCAGGACAGAAGAAATCAAATATATTATTAATGTTATTACTATGGATGTCCTTTCTGCTGCAGAGACATGTTCACACTGTGATGCAACATCTGGTTTAGAAATCCATGACAAATGCAAATATTGGCAAACATATGACAGAAAACACAACAACAATCCCATTCCTAACTCGTTAAGTACTGACGAACTGGGATTGTAGATCATGTCATCCGTCATCCTACAGCGTCAGTGAAGAATTGGGAATAAGACTCAGAAATCTTTCTTACAAAGTGGAGCACTGGTCATTGGTCCTATCTGCTCTAAAAACATTGTGCTCACCAAAATAATTGTTGAGATCTTGGATTGTGTGACTCTTTGCTCTGAGATCTCAGCAATTGTGAGAACATAACCGACAGAACCAGTTGTACCAAGTGGTAAAAAGCTGTATTTTCCTTTAATGCATTTGTTGCAACAGCTCTTGTGACACATCTTCATGTTTTCACAAAGAATATCTGACAGAACTGTTTTGCTTCCAACAAGGTTACAACCGTCCTTGCTAATGACAACTGTCAGACTAGCAGCAGATTTTTCAGTCACAAAGAAGCTGACTGAGCTGACGCATGCCTTCACTCTTGATTCAAGAGTCTTTGTTGCTTTCTGTGGGCAAATATTTCAACGTATATTCAAACAACAAAGAGCCGGGCAGAAACACAGAAGCGGTGATGCTGAAAACCACCACTGGAGCTGACTCGTCCTCAGCAGAACTGACTGAGACGATCATCTCTATTCTCTGGCCGTGTCAATGAACCAGACAGCATCTATCCATCCGAGAGGATCATTTAGATTGCTCGCAGTCTCGTCTCCAAACTGCCAGAGAAGTTTCTTTTTCTGACATCCAGACAAGGCAGCTGTGTTGCGTTATGCTCCGTTATAGCTGGTGACAGGTTGTTTGGCCTGAACATCTCTTCCCTTATTCCTGCTCTCCCTCCCCCTCCCTCCTTCTCTTGTCTATTAGCACTGACAGCTGGCTTGTACCGAGTCCTGACTGCCACTCTCTACTCGTACACTCAGTTTTTACTCGAGTTGTTTCATCTCGCCATCCCAATCTCTCACATTCACTCTTCCTCTTGTCGTTGTTTCTGTTCCCCATTACATTTTCCAACAATCCATCTGTCTGTCAGTCGTTCCCTCTTCCTCCTCTCCGGTAAATAAGAGGAGAAAGCACAGTCACCGTCTCTAGTGGAACAATTGGGTAACCATGTTCTGAAATTTGAAATTCAGAGATTCTGCAATTTGCAGTTCCCCACTGATTTCAAAGGCAGCACTCAAGGCGAAGCTCTGCGGGCGGCATTAGTTTATCCATCTCTCTGTGCATGTTTTTAATTACTGATTCTGTTCATCAGCTCATCCAAACAGCTGTCCACACATCATTTGTCTACCTATCAATCTTTATGTCCGTCTTCTGGAAAATGTGAGCGAAATTACAAGTGAAGCAACGTCGATAAATCAGAATCTATAATGTGTTAAAGGCTGTTTAACATTCTGGTCGCACTGTGGAGCCTTTATGCATCATTGCACTTTGTTTGCCGCAGGTTTTTCTGCTTCCTCTGTCCATCCACAGTTATCTCCTGCACCTGTATGTAAAAAAAACTGAATCCCTTGCTACTCTTACCTACAGTACTGCAGGCTCTCCAATCCAATTTGTAAGACTGAATTTAAAATTTATAGAAATAAATATTTAACCTCCTGGAAAACAGTCAGTCTTTATAGTGGCCTCAACAGGCTGTAATAGGTGCAACATAAAATCTAAGTAATAAAGTTACTGTGCTGTCTTTCTCTCGGCTACTTAACTGTTTTTTACATTAGTTTATACTTCTGAATGATATCTCTGTGTAATGTCCCTTACCTCGTGTTAAACAGGCGTCTGTATTACATCTATGCATTGCATTGCACTTGCAGTGCAGTTTAAATGTCACAGGCTGATCAGGTGATGTGACAACTAATAAATAATTAACTGAGATTAAGTACCCAGAACAGGTGCAATATTTCTTTAAGTTCCCAAGAAACGCTTAGCGGAGTGCTCCTTGCTTTGGCGTAGTTACGTGCTTCCTGGAAGACGAGGCAACTATGAAGGGACTTGTTGCAGATACTGATCAGGTGTTTATTGCAGCCAATAGTGGTGAATATGCTTTACACCGACTCTGCCTGGACTGGGGCGGAACAACACAGCCTCTGAGAAGATGGAGGCCAGTTTGACGACAGAGAACACAGCACCGAGGTGGTTTTGTTGCTGGGATTAGTCCACAAACCAGGCCACAAACGTAGCTACACAGCTACCTAAGCTACATAACAGCAGCTACATTTAGCAGCTCTTTAAATATTCCTTGTACTGTCGCTGGCCTCCATCGCTCTCGGAGGCTGCATACTGCCCAGGTCTGGAGGTGGTCATTGGAAATGCTGCTGATTAGCAGCCGTTAGCAGCTACTTAAGCAACATGTAAAGCTATCGGTCCAGAGCTGAGGCAGAGCAGCCGGAGGACATCAGAGGGAAAACAAGAAAATACTTCCTCCACAAATTATAATGTTGTGTTTTTGTAAAGTAATCTGTGAGGCGCAGTCCCCAGAAACACTTCTTTTTATACATTCATGGCAGCATCATAAAAATTAAGAAAGATCTTATAAGACACATAATTAGTCCCCCACTGCAGGATGAGTCAGCTTTTATAATTATCATTTGAATTGTTTTCCAGGAAATTACAAACTTTTAGATATTATCAAGAATACCTAAAACAACCGCTTCTGTTTCCTCATGGCTGCCATACCATCTCTTATTCCTGCTCAACATGCAACATCCAGCCAATACATTTACCTACATTATTATCAGCAGGATTAGTATTCAATAATGCATCCCTGCACAGCTGTCTTCAATCACATGACCAAAATTTGCATGTATCTCCAATCTACCACCATCTACTGCTGTCGTTGTGTATCCATCCATCCTGCTCTCAGTGTGTCTGTCATCACTCCCCTCGAGAACTCTGCTGGAGAAAAAATAATCCCTCCTTTTCTCGAGCTCAAGCACTGGAACAACACAAGTGGAAGGACTTGAAAGCAATTTGCCGAGCTCCTCGCCAGCCACAGTTTCCCATCAATTTTTCCAGAGCCACTTTGAGCAAGGCACTGTGGGGGACAGCACTTATCTCCATCCATCAGAGCCACACCAATCTCTCCTCTGCAGTCGGTCGAAATTGGCAGGTAGACCGCTGGCCACAGAAAATGTCTCAGATTTAATTTAGATTCACACGACATGGAAATATGTGCGTGCCGCTTCTCAGGCTAGAGTGCAAATATTCAGAGGCCAGTTTGCCAGTGATTCCTAACATTTGCACTGTGTAGCTGTGCAGCAAACATCTCTCATATTTGCCAATATTCTTATATGAAAAATTCAGAGGTGAGTTATGTATTTTTCTGTGTAAATTTTATCTGGTAATGTCAGGATTTTTCCAGCTGAGTCTGACAAACTCCAGGCCAACACCCTGAAGTGTAAAGTTTCGGCCTTTAACCTTTAAAACTAAAAAAAATTAGTGAAGTAGTTTGCTGAATATTTCTTGTACCTTCATGTTCCTGAGTGTCTTAGATTCCTCACAGCGCTCCAGAGGACATCGGGTCACTGTCCTGCCTCTGTTACCGCAGCAGTCGCACTCACCGTAAGTGCACTGAATAAAGCTCTCTGCTAAATGTTTAAACTCGGACTCAAAGTGGAAGCCAGGTACTTCCTTCTGGGTATCTTTTCTTTCACCTGGCTGCCATTTCCTTTTCTGATCTGGAACGTCACTTTGCTTTATGAGCGCGAGGAGGCTCTGCAGGACCCATAACTACCAGTGGAAGTTCAGAAAATGTCAATGCAGTAATATTAGAGGGGGGAAATTAGCCTTTACTATCCAAAGTATCCCCTGCATTTTCAGCCCCGCTCACATGTTTTATTTTTACATTGCCTGGAAGGGAACACAAAATTGCAGCAATTGCAAAGGTAAATTGAAGGTCAGTGTACAGTGAAAGTATTCTGGTTTGTTTAGTTGCTTTTAAAAAAGCTCTTTTTGTGACGGTTCACCTTGAGGCAGTGTTTTTAAAAAGGCCGGAGAAATACACAGCGAGGAAATTAAGTGTCACTGTCATCAGTGGCTCAGCTTGAACAAACGTTAACAGTATTATGACGTGGAAGGTAAAAGACTCACATTTCTAAAGGGAGTCTTGAATGGGGAAAAAGTTCTTTTATTTTTGTAAAACTTTCCATACTTTGATCTGTTTTTAGCTTTAATTTGTTTTTCTGTCCTCTCTGTATCTTTGCATCTACATCATGTGAACAGCATGAGTAAAATATAAAGCGGGCGCTATCTGAGCTTCTTTATCAGGACCACTTTACCTTCATACAGACAGGATACGTGCTGAAATTGTGTAGTGGATGACTGGTTGTTGGTTGCAGGTATTAAAACGAATGATTCATAAACAAACTCTGCAAACCAACAACAAATTATCCAAAGTTAAACTCAGTTATTATCATCAGGCACGCTGCTCGCTGTGCGGGTCATCACCTGCAAGCCGAGCAGGTCGAGGTCGCAAAAAATGTTGTGGCTAATTGCAGGTAGTTGGTGGGTCAGAGGAAACAAAATAATGATTGATTGTTACATATTAATGGCCACATTTAGCTTATTTTTCATGGTTTCCCTCTGGCGTGCATGGCAGATATTTCTCTTGAGGTCGTCAGTCCGACCTCCAACAACTGCTGTGAAACAAGAGCGAAGAGAGTGAAAATGAAAACATGTCAGAACAGGAGAGCAGCTGAAGATGGAGGCAAAAACCAGGAAACCCGGAGAGGAGATAAGCATATGGAGAGTTGTCATAGTTCATCATGTGTTTATGGTGATTTATGTTTCTCATTCTCCTACATATAGACTCCCTCATCCTCTCTCCTCCCTCCTCCTGTCCAATCAGCTGTGTCTGCTCGCCTTTACCTGTCCTCCCTTCACTTGTTCGGCTGCCCTCCTTATCTCACTGTGACTCATCACCAGAGCAGAAGACCTCAAACACACACACACACACACACACACACACACACACACACACACACACACACACACACACACACACACACACACACACACACACACACACACACACACACACACACACACACACACACACTTCTCTGACATAACACATTGCTTCACCTTGAGTTAAACCCAAACTTGACTGTAACCTTCCAACAGCCCTCTGAAACAGTTTAAACTGGACAAAATGTGCGTCCCATTACCATGGAAAACGTTGGTTCTGGTGAAGTGAAGAGCCCATGATTTGCACAAGGTATCACGGTGGCTCGGAATAAAGTGGGTAAGTCACACTGAACCTAAAACTCTATCATGTCTGTGTGTCTTTGGCTTGACTGATTACGGGTTATTTCTAAGTGCTATATGGAGGCAACTGGTCTTGGTCCAGTTGCCTCCATTGAGCACTTAGATGTACCGTGACCTGGATGACACCAGCATGGTCCTGAGGGTTTTAAAATATCTCCATGTGTCTCTGCTGCTGCTGGTGCTGAGGATGTTGACTGTGTTGGTGAGCAGCCAGCTCAAATTACATTAACTAACTTCCTGTTGTTTTCAGACCACCAGCATCACCTGTCCATTTACCTCATGAGGTATCTTTGTCTCACGTCCTCTCTGCATCCTCCGCTTCTAAGGATGATTTAAGTCCATGAACAACGGCCTCTTTCTGCCTGATGGTGGAGACTACAAACTTTAAAATACCACCTTAAAGGTATGATTCTCTGCTCTGCTCTGAAGCAGTTGTGTTTTTCATCTTCTTGGTTGAAGTTCCCCCACGGTGCCTCTCAACATGGCCGTGCATGTAAATATTGATTAGTGACTGCACGGCTTCCTTTTCCACGGGTGTGGATTCATTACAGGAGGAAGCCTACAGGCTGCAAGTACTCATTAGCTCATGAGACAAACGCTCTGATTAAAAAACAGACATGATAAAACACTGGCCTGACAGAGATTTCACACGTCGATGACACCATGGTGTCTGTGGGATCATCTGCCTGCCTGAAATACTTTAAAACCAAGAGCACGCCGATTCACCCGTGAACAGACAACATGAGACAGGTCGTCTGTCTTCATCAGGGTCCACGAGGATCTCTCTTATTCATGTCTTTATTTTATTTCTTTTAATTAAACCTTTGTTCAACCCGGCAAGTCATAAAGAGCAAATTCTAATTGGATTTTAAAACAGCTCAAAAAGGCAAAACAGTATTTAAGTTTTGCAAATCTTTAAGGAAACTGAATCAAGAAAAAACTTTAATATATAATATATAATCTTATTATTATTATTATTATTATTATTATTATTATTATTGTTTTGTGGTTCACAAATGTGTAAGAAAAATAGATATCTTGAGTTCAGATAGTGGAGAGATGTAAGAAGATCACTAGATGACATTTACAAAGGGCAAAGCAATGCTTTGACTGAAAATGAATGAAGATAATAACAAGGTTTCATTTATGGAGACATTAAAGGTGAACAACATTGATTCTTCAGTGTCTCCAGAGTTAGCTGTGTGAAGACTGACGGACATCTTTTTTACGTTTGTATTGTTTTTACTGTCATTCTTGAAAAAGAGATTTTGATCTCAATGAGGGAGAACGTCCTCAAATGATGTCACTTGAGTCAGCGCAGGTTGAAGACGACACATCTGTTGGTGTGGCAGAAAGAAGTGAGCTGACCTGCTGCAGGACACATTAGCTGCCACTACAGCAGAATAACACACCTGAATCTGTGGTCGACCAGGGGTGAAGTTTCATTTTGTGTGATTTGGGCGCCACGCTTTGATGAGAGAGGAATGAGTGGAATCAAAAAGGCGATATCTCTGGCTCAGTCTGTTATGACACTGTTATAGGAGAGGATGTCATGATTTGGCTCATAGTAATGTGACTACGTATAGGTTGTTTATTTTGCACAGTGTCTGCCTGGCTCTACCCGGTTTGACTCGGCGCGGCTGGGATTTTGCTTCCCCACCACAGCTGGTCTACCTGCTTGAAGGTGTGTCTTAAACCGATGACGCACTTGTCTCGATCCTCATAGTACTATCGAAGGATAACCGTTAACGAAGTGGCTCCGCTAATTCAGTTACAAACATGTTTAATTTCCTGTAACTTCTTCACAATGAAAGACCCCTGTTATTTAGTAATTTAAAAGCTTTTTTTATGAAGTAGCAGCAGAGGAAATGTGTTTTCAGCAGCAGTCACTAAACACGACCCCTGAACCAGCTGACAGTGAACACGATGAAACAGTAAAACACAGCAGATGTTTGAAAGCACAAACAGGATGAGATAAACAAAAGAGATTCAGTTAGAAGCTACAGAAGAACTGAGAGCTGAACGCTGACTTTTAAAACCTTTTTCTCTCAGGTTTACTGCACAGACGTGAGTCGAGTATCGATTTTAGGGGCAGACCGGTGCTTGTTACGGGTCGGCTGCAGTCGCGAGACGTCACAACTCCTTCTCTGGTTGGCCCTACTCCGGACCAGGTCCACTGTTGGCGCGGCTCGGCTCAACTCGGCGCAGTAAAACCGGTGATGGAAAAGAAAATCAGCGCGGCTCGGTTTGACTCAGAGTTGATGTCAGCACCTGATAAAGAACTTTTTCTTTGCACGCAAAATAATTATTCACCCTTGTTGACCTCAATGCAAAGAAAAGTCGCCAAGCGTTCACACAGTTAATTATATTAAGACCATGAAGTCTCAGAGAAGATGTACCATCGACTGGAGAGATTTGCATGAAACAACATGTGTCTTCTTGTTTCTCATGCAATTTATTGAAGTTGGAATGTTTTCTTTTCCACAGAGAGAACTGCGGTCTTGAGGAAATCCCTCCTAATTTAAGGAGGAAATCCGACTGCAACTTAATTGAAAGCAACACGTCTGCCTCGCTTGCTTAAACCCGACTTCTTTCTGCTGTCCTCTGGAGTGTGGAACTGCCTTGATGTGTGTTCTGTTCTCTCGCATTTGCTGTTACGCATCCGTTTGAGCATACAGAGCGACCGCGAACACTAATGAAGCAGATTCCCTGAACCGTGACGCCAAAATCAAATGCAGAAAAGGGAAAATCTGTGATGTAGTGGGAGGCGTTTCCCTGACAGCTCAGTTCATTTATCAGCAGACTGCTGAAAAGGACATTTTAATTACCCCACACTGAAGAGACTGAGAGGAAGAATGGAGAAATTAGAGAGCGAGGTGGAAGAGGAGGAAGATGGAAAGAGAGAGACGATGGTGTGTTTGTGAGGACGGATAATTGAGCCTTTTCATCCACATCACCAGTGACAGGTGTGACATTTAGCTTTGGAACACACACTTCCTGCTGTATGTGTGTGTGTGTGTGTGTGTGCATGTGTGTGTGTGTGTGGATGAGTGGTTTCTCTCTCAATTGAATATCCATGAAACACACACACACCTGCTCTAACCTTTTACAGTCTGGTAACTAAGAGGACAGGAAACAGGGAACAAAGATGGAGGCGCACACACACACACACACACACACACACACACACACACACACACTGTGTTTACTATACCTATGAGGACCTGCACCTCCGTCGCACAAAGAGAACCAAGTCGTTAATTTAGCTGTGTCATTTTATTTGATTTCTGGGTAATTAAGCCTTTGAAAGGTTTCCATTCTCTGTCAGCTCTCTCTTGTTCAGAACAGTCTGAAGCTGGTTCACTGTGTGAAGTCGTCCGTTGCAGCTTTCAGCCAAGTTCTGGGCTTAAAATAGATCAGTAAGATTTGTGTTGGTCAGGATCAAAGACTCAGCGGTTGCTTGAACAGATGTTTGTATTTCCAAACCCACTCTCTGCTCTCTCTCGCTCTGTTTTCTTACACTCAGACTGAAAAAAAAAGGAAAATATATCCCAACCTGAGCGAGAACCAGAGGAAAGACTGGTTGGAGGAGCCACAACCAATTTTCTGACATCAGAAAGTGCCCATCACATGTTTCCCCAGTCTACGGTGATGTCTTAATTTTGTGTGTTCGACTAATTAACTAATTAACAAAGATGTTGTAACACTCAAACAGACCCCAGACTGTTCGGATTGGCAGTCACATCTCCTCCACTCCAGTGCTCAACACCGGAGTCCCCCAGGACCCCTTCTGTTAACACTGTACACCCATGACTGCAACCCCAGACACTGAGAGAACTTGTGAAGCGTGCACCTCCCCGACACCACCATCATCGAACGCATTATAAACAACGATGAGAGGAAATCAACACTCTTGCTGAGAACAATCTACTGCTCAACATCAGCAAAACCAAGGAGCTGGTTGTTGATTTTAGGAAAGAAGGAGGCACACCTGTCTACATCAGTGGCATCAACTGGCATGGTTCATCACGGCCCAGGACAGGAAGGCTCTACAGCAGGTGATTTAAACCACCAGAACATCACTGGTACCATCTACAGAGCATCGGTGACACCCTGCTGCCATCTGACAACAGATGTAGAAGTTTCTGCTGCTGTACCACCAGACTGCAGAGCGGCTTCACTCCTCAGACTGCAGAGCGGCTTCACTCCTCAGACTGCAGAGCAGCTTCACTCCTCAGACTGTGAGGCTCCTGAACTCATCCGTGACGGCTCGGCACAAACACAAGAGAGAACTGGACCTGAATCTAAACTGACTTCCTTTAATCTGCCAACTCTTTTTTTTATATCTCATATGTTTTCTTCTTTGGTTCTCACAGTAGAGTGGAGGACGTCTCCTGTCTGTAAATGTAATTAAGAAGAAGACGTAATATTATTGCAAACTCTCTCTACATAACAACACAATTAGACTTGATAGAAAATAAACTCTTCTTCATGATGATACAAAGAGAACAACAGAGGATGTACTGATGACATGCTGAATGATTTATTCTCCACAGCCCTGTATGATTTCCTACGTCTCCAACACACATGCAGCTTCTCTCTGCATGTCGTCTTCTGCCTCTCAACATCTGAGCCGACTACATCAACAGGTCTGATACTAACAAGGCCGATATATAATTTAACAGCCCTGATTCTCCTCATGATCAGGATGTGATGCTGATGCATGGGGCGTATAAAAAATGCAAATGCAGCGCTCCTGAACGTCCCTCGCTGCTCTGCTCCCACACCCCTGCAGACCTGCCAAGGTTCTATGGAAATGAAGCCAATCAAAGGCCTGCGAGTGGCTTCACCGCCGCCGTCACCAGCCTATTAAACCTCCTCTGAGGCATACGGGATGAGGGCGTCTCTGTAGCATGAGCATAACTAAGAAAGCATCAGGCTTCTGACAGTTTCTTCACGTTCCATATATTAAAGTTTATTATTATATTAAAGGCTGGTCTTCATTATGATGTATGATAGCAGCTGCCACTACAACGGGATACTGTTTCTCACAATGACCACAGCAGAAGGGAGGAGAAAAGCCATCTAAATTAAATCTATTCATTTTTCAGCTGACATTAATCTTTTTGACATGAATGCGATGCTCATGTTGTGGTAAATATTATCAGGCTGATGAAATAATCAGTGTGAGAATGAGGTCTTCAAACAGGCATCTCGTGTGTGTTGTTTGCATTATGATGACCGCTGAGCATTTACCTATTTGTTTTTACTGTGTACTCCATTACTGACAACAGCCGTTAATCTGCAATCCAAAAGTACCGAGCCCCAGGTCTCCTCCACAGTCAGTCCACCCCTCCTCCAATTAAAGGCATAATTAATCGAATTACACAGCACATTCAGTTTTTCCTGCAGTAGATATTAAAGGTGAGCAGTCACCACAGAACAGCAGCAGCAGGTTGAGATCATTATAATCACCTGAAACTAAGAATTGTTGTGTCGTTAGCCACAAGGCTGTTAAATGTACAGAGGGCCTCTTCCACAGAGTCCTCCATGTTTCTACAGTAGTCCAGAAGGACCATTCACATTTTTAGTGGCACCCTTGGGAGGGTGAGACGAGGGGTGTTCAGTTGGTTGCAGTCTGCAACGTCACCACCAGATGCCACTAAATCCTAAAAAGTGGACGAGCAATATGGTGTTTTCTGATCCGCCACCTCTGTGGTTCATGTTTAAACAACAAGAACTATTTGATCGAGGTTAAAGGGAGATCAGGGTTTTTGTTACAAATATCACCAGAGTAACTGCTAACTGCTGCTAACTGTCATTCACTCGTTAGCTTAGCTAGCCGTGCAGCTAGTGCTCCTATCAGTTGACTGTGTCTGGACTGGGAGCTCTTAGCATCAGAGGACTGTTGATGTTATCAGAATATCAACTCTTGAGGTACAAAGTGGCTAGAGGCTAGCTAGTTAGCAATGCTAATTTCAGTGAATATCTCTGCAAAACAGTACATAATTGTCTGTTGTTTCTTTACATTCTGTTAATAATTTAATTTAATTTTTGATTGTTTTAATCTAAGCTCAACAGGTGCATAGGAGAAGACAATGACGACAACGTTTGAACCTGTTGCATGTACCGAAACGTTGCTGCCATTAAACTTAATTGCAGGTGAAGTGGACAGTGTGCGGGAGTCTTTTCCCTGATCATTTTAATCTAAACTTCTTACATATTGCATCTTAAATACCCTGGCAGTTGGACACTGTGTGTTCAGATGCTTTCTTGTTGATTGCTAGATGTGTTCTCACACTGACACAGATGGTGTGTCTGGTCTAAAAGCTAAGTTTCTGCTCAGTCTTTTGGTTCAGAGTCAGCGATGACAGAAAAGTTTCTGACCTTTCACCCTCATTACACATCAACTGGAAGAATCTGTCAGCGGTGATGAACCTATTTCAAGGTTCAAGATCCAACACTGAATTATTCAACATTGCCTTTAATCCACCATGTTTGAGACAATGAAAGATTCACTTTCTCTAATCTCATCTGCACAAATTAGTCCTTTGAATCTCATTTCGGGGTTTTTATCTCCTTCCCTCTGCGTCTTATCACTGTGGAAATAAACTTTGGGCTTGTAACAGCTGATAATGAGCCATAATAACCAACAGATAATCATACAGTCTGACACAACGGGATAAAAATGTGCGTCTGAATGGGGGAAGGAACATGAAAATTACGGATCACTTCATGAACAGTGTGTAATCACAGCCTGCCGAGCACCGAGACAAAAGGGTCATTTCAATAATCGTGTGTCTACGACGTCACGCTCGTCTCGAAACACGACAGAAATCCCAAATGTACAAAACTCACACTACAGTGAGCTGCTGGTGTAGCTGCTGGTTATTACTCATTAGATCACTGTGTGTGTGTGTGTGTGTGCGTGTGTGTGTGTGTGTCGCGGTGGCCACAGCTGTGGTCGTCCAGGCGATTCACGCTGCTGGAAACTAAGCATGTGACAGAAAAAGTGAAATGTGGGACATGTAGCCTACAAATGTGTTCCTCTGCTGACCCTTGTGTGTGTGTGTGTGTGTTTGTGTGTGAAGGGGGTTCATGACTGTTAGTGACATTTTGAATTGAAGCTGTTCAGCCTCAAGTTAGCAGAGGTCGTTTGTCAGAAACATCGACTCTGTAAATTCTGGACGGAGCTTGCGGGTCTGAAAAGTGAAGCCGATTCTGAACGCCACTGGTTCCTGATGGGTGGATGGTCCTTATCGTTATTTGTCTTCTTCAATGCAGCGTGACGTTCATTTTGTAAATTATGCCCTCACTTACAGTAAAATAGACGATAGAACAAAAACTAGAAAAGCTTTGGTTGAGAATCGAGACGTCTGGACCTGCAATCCTGTGACCTTTTTAGTTTCAGAGCTCCTGCCATGACGCCTCCTCATGTCTCGTCATAACTAGCTGTTATTAGTAAGCCTGACATTTCCATCAAAGATGTCATTGGACAAACCGTCATGTGGCGTTTGCTTATTGTCCTCTCTGTGACCCCGTAGTGTTTGTGTGCAGCTTTGTTTGCCTCAGTAAGACCTCTGCGCTCTGTGTTCATATCAGCGTCAACACAGCGGATCAAGCGCTAAGTATCTGGAGGATGAGAGGGATTTAGGTCGGGAACTGTGGACGTATGGATTTACTGTATGTAGACGGTCCCACTGTGCAGAACTCGGACTTCCACTGTGTAGACACGACTCTACGGGAGCCCAGAGGGGACACAAAGCTCTTTATGGACCACATGGTGTGGATTTGATCTGTGAATGTCAAACACAAGCTAAACACTACACTGACTTTTTACTTCATCTTTTCATTGACCCCACACAGCGAATATTTTCAACACTTAAAGTTAAAGTGGAAAATGTCTTAATGTCTGTATCTAAAGCTGTCAACATTCACAGTACACGAACACAGCAGCTGTCAAATTATTGTGCAAAGCTGCCAAATATGTGGAATATTGAGATGTTCGTGCTGTAATGTCACGTCCAACACAAACCTCGGCGGACACAGCCACGCAAGAAACTATACGTGGAGGTTTACAGTGAATACTTTCATTTCTAAAAAGCTGAGTCCCAAAGCAAGGTGTTAAGGTAAGGTCAAAGACACTACCAACTGGAATTACTGAGAAAAAAAAAAAGCATCTTCAACTACTAAAAAATGCATCCGGTGATCAATACCTGACGGGGCTTTCACAACAAAAAGCACTTCTTTCTTCTTGGCCATGATTTCCAATCAAGAGATCAGCTGCTCGCTCTCAGGCAGCTTTAAAAGATTCAACAACACGGGTCCACAGAGACTGTAGCAGTGATCGGACACTACAACAATATTTCTCTACAAAAGTGTTATTTAGAAAAAAAAAAAAAAAGATGTCCACAAAAAGTCACTTGTCTGAAAAACGTTAATCAAAGTTTAAGTGTTTGAACAAATAACTGAAGCTGTTTTTCTGAAGAAACCAACGAATCAAAACACTCACCAATGAGAGATTTCTCTTTTCCAGTGAGCCTACTGGTGAAACATCAGCCCAGTGTCCAGGATTGAATGTCAGCAGTTAACGTTTCAGCAAAGCACAGATGCGTCCAAGGTTAAAGCTGAGACTGAGTCACACCAGTGGACATTTTCAAGGATGCCTGGAGACATTTCCAGCCGTCTTTGTGACGTCGAAACCCGGTGTTTTTTAAGGAGTGCTGCAGATATTTCCAGCTGTTTTAGTGGCGACCAAAATGGGAAATTTCTCCTCTGGAAGTTGGACCATCTCCTCTGTGGTTTTGCAGAAATCTACTTAGCGAACATTTATTCTGGAGATTAGGTTGAAAACTTTCTGCCACGCGTGAAGGACTTCCCCTCACCCTCCCTGACACTTCGAGGTGGAACGGCAGGTTTCGTATCAGCGGCGCTGAATTTACTCACACATCAGGAAAACATTTCAAACTGCCAACTTTCCACCAGTTATTAAAGTCATATTTCGCCATCACTTGGCTGAACTGGGTACAAACATGCCACTCTGAGCTTTAACGAGGAGCGCTGAGATTTATGAAGATGTTTTTTTGCACATTTCCTACCTGTTTGATTAATGTATGCGAGGGCTTCACACCTGTGACACCTTCTCTGACGGAGCTGAACGCTACAACACATGCAGCTGTAATTGGTCACAGCAGATGATATGTGGTGCCCTTTTCAAACTGCAGGCAGAACAGACAGCGGTGCCAGCCTCAGCTCGGCTCACTGGTTCTGTTCCTCTGCTGCTTGTGAAGTCCAAACTCTGTTATTACTTTTTGTATTCATGCAGGGAGTTTTTTTTTGCTGAGTGTGCATGTCAGTGGAGCTTAATGAAGGTTACAGCACTGAAATAAAAGTGTTTTTAAAATATTAAAGTTCTGGCGATCGTTCTGTAAGAGAAGCTGATTATTCTTCTGTGTCCATTCGGGCTTTTTATGCTGCCAAATGTAAACACAGAACTCTTAAATGGAAGTTAAAGGCAACACAAGTGATATTTTGACACGCACACCCTGGACTGAACAAGCCACTGAGGACTCTCTGCCTGGTTCAGGTGATAATCCATCATCATTTAGTGGCATACTGACAATACCATCATATTATTTTAAAAAGTTGACTGTCAAAATGGATAAATCTGAGCAAAATGTGAATAAATGTAGCCACAAGCAGCAACCAGCAGGTTTCAGACTTCACACACTTCTTTCATCATCGTAAAGCACGCAACTTTGTAATAACTGCACACTCACAGTTTCACCATTTGCCCTGAAAATCATCAGTAATGCTCAGTTAATACTTGACCCCAAAACATGGACGCCAACACTGGTAAAAATTCTGTCCACTGGGTTTTGAGGTACATGTTTATGAAGCCCTAACAAGTTAATGCCGTTTTCCCTCTGAGCCCTACCCCTTACGTTTCCTGGATGATGGCGGCCATGTTTTTGTGTGTTAAAATCCCACAATGTGTTGATACAGTCAAAATTTAAAAAAGAAAATGGAAATACTCAAGTAAAGTACAAGTAGGAAGTGCTCTGACATCACTTCCTGTTAACGAGCCAAGTTTCAGGCCTTGTTTCAACTAAACATAACTTTAAATATCATAAACGTGATTTTGCACAATTTGCTATATTGTGATAAACAGTGTATATTAAAATATACCCCTGAGGGTGAGATATTGAACATGGCCCTGGTGTTGCATTAACTGTGCTAAGATGCAACCTTAGTTTCCTTTGTGTATTGTTGTTGGACTGAGAGACGCTTCGCTGTCGGGTCTTTAATGAGTCCACTGTCAGATCCATTGTGTGAAGTCGCCAACACAAACAATGTATCCCATAAAAGCAGCGAGGGCCACGTAACGAGCCAACACCATCAATCCAGAAAGTGCTGAAATCACAGATGTTTACGGGCTCGATGGAGGGTTATCAAACTCAATGTAGATGTCTGCCCAAGCTTTTTAGTGCATACGCATCAATTATGGATCCGTCGAAGGCACTGTACGTCACTCCCAGTGCACCAAAACCAACAAACACTCGCGTACAGTACGGAAAGATAAAAAAGTAATGCCTCGGTGTAACACACAGCAGTTAGTCACAACAAAGACTAAACAAGTCAACAAGACAAACAAGACAAAAAGGAAGACTCATCAGGAGAGACGGGGCGAGACGGACCGCAGATAAGAAAGACGAGAGGGAGCTGAACCAAGAGACACCACGGTCAGACTTGTCTGTTGTCCTTTTTAACATCTACAGTGGTGCCTTTTCTCTTCCTCTCACCTTTATTTTCTAAATGTATTTTACAGAATAAAGCGTGTCATGGTGACATGGCCTGATGCAGCTCTTCCTGCCGGATGCTCTGAGCCCAAATATCTGAGCATCACACAGCTATCGTTGTCTGCTGGACTCTGCTCTGTCTGCAGCGTCACCGATGGTCGATAAGGCCAGGAAGCACCGGTGGAGCTGCTATTTCTGTCTGCACACACACATTCACAGTCGTACAAAGTGCTGCCGGTGCTGCCCTTTAGAGCAGAACCATCACCGGGCACAGAAACGAAGCTGTGAGACGCTGTGGAGGAAACGCATCATGTGTGAATGTTAGAGAGCGACAGAGACGAGGAACGAAGCTGAACCGTCAGGAGAAAGAGAGGGAAGTAAAGACGTGACGAAAGGACAGACATGGGAGCCGAGGAGAGGCCGGAGATAAAATGATTTATATAAAAGGCAAGAAACTTTTTCACCAGCCAAGTTTGACAATAGAAAAGTAGCCAGCGATGGTTTCCTTCTCGAGTTTATATTTTTACTGATGGTTAGCCAGACAAACACAGAGTTCAGAGGAGGTCTCTGAAGGATGAGCCATTCGCCGTGTCAGCAGTCAAAATAAGACTTTCTTTTTTACAACACGATTTCTTTGAATATCAAATACAGACAGTAGAAAAACACAGACAGTGTCTGAAGGAGACTGTAGCTGGTGCAGTGCTATCTTTATAAGAGTGATCTGACAAACACAAAAAAAACACTGAAATATCTGAAGAAAACTGCAAAAAATCACTTGGATCAATGGAAGAGAAAAGAGCTCGATCCAACTTCCAATGTAATGCACCAACCCTCTTTTTCAAACACCCCCGTGCCCCTCAGGACAGAGTAACCAGAGGCAGACGACCCTTAAAAACATCTTCAGTAGTCGTTGTTGGTGTTCATGTAAACAGACGAGTCCGGACACTCCCAACATGTCGTCTTCAGCTGATAACCTGATAAATGTCTAAGCACCTGAAACGTTGTTGTCATTAAACTTAATTGTCAGTGAAGTGGACAGTGTGCGGGAGTCTTTTTCCTGATTTTGTCGGCCTTCGGTCTTCTCCTGCGCACCCGTCGACCTTAAGGTGTAACGTTTTCTCAACAAAATATAAGAAATTGAGAAGAAATAACCCAGCTCGTGTTATCATATGCCAAGGTGTCGTCTTCCGAACAGCTTCCAATAGTGTGGAGAGTGAAATCTACGAATGTTGTACATTTTGGGAACACTTTGGATTAGCAACGCACGCAAGCGGATTAATAATAAAGCACTTATTAATGCTAATCTACACGACCATAATCTACAACAAATAGACCCTTAACTGAGAGTTCCCCTTAATAACCGCCTGATGATAGTAAGTAATGCAGGTATGTGTTCCCCACAGTGTTACCTGCATTTTTTTTACTGAAAACAAAGATTATTAATTTGATTGCCAATCAAATACTAATTAAATAATTGGCTTAATGTTTGAGGACTGGAGTAGAAAGTCATTTTAATTTCTGGCATCAGTAACTGATGACGTCAGCCTGAAGTTAAGAGAGAGGTCTACGTTCAGCGTGTTTCTCCGTCACCAGACTTTGTTTGGTAATTCAGGAGTGGAGAAGGTTAATGTTAATGGGCAGCCTGTCAGCTCCGGCTCTGAAACAGAGAGGACCAACACTCACCGTGATTCCCCAGGCCTCAGGGGGGGTAAAGAGGAGCTCGCAGTAATGAAGATGATGATGGGTTGGTAATATCTAATTTCACTCTCTCTCTGTGTTTTCTCCCGCAGTGACCAGCTGCATCCATAATTGGTGGCTGGGACGTGTGTTTAAAAAGATGATCAATAAAAACAAAGCAAGACGGCTCGCCTTTTAAAATCTCCAAGCCATTTTCAGTCCACTTCAAAACATTCTTATCTTTTAAAGGCAAACCCGAGGCTCTTTATCGATCTGTTTGTTTCCTGCCAAACAAGAAGACCCAAATTAGATGAGATGGGAATAAAAAAAGAGGCAGCGGAAAGACAGACGGAGGAGGCCAGCGGAGTCTCTGGATGCCAGCGCCGGGTCGGTTCTGTCTCTGGAGCCGTTGGATACTTTTGTGGTCTAATATTACAAGAAATGAGACTGTTGAATCAGTGAGGCCTGGACGGAGGTGCAGAAAGACTTAATTACACAACAACAACAACAACAACAGTGTTACATATGAGCTTTCATCATTAAACAGCACAGAGCATCGAACAGTCCTCTGTGCACTTTATTATCTCGCCCTCACACTCAAAAGTAGCAGATTGTTCATTAACTCAGTTGTCAAAATACAACGCTGGTATTTTACAATTCTGCAAACCACAGGCACGTTCACACACGCACAATATGTGTCATAAAAACAGATATTGTTTTACGTCTCAGTACCGGATGTTTTCGATCCTTCAGGTAGGCAAGAAAGATTTCAAGCCAGAGACATCAGATATTATCCAGCTGTGGCTGAAGCAGCAAAACCAGATATGTTCTATATTTTTCAGCTGGGCCTCAGAGAGTACAAGCCAGAGACGTGAAAGCCTGTAAGTGTGAAACCTCTGGATATTATAAACCATCAGAACACCTTTCAGCCGTGTTTGTGGCAACAAAACCAGATATTTTTGATCCTTCAGCTAGACTAAAAGTATTTCAAGACAGAGACCACTATTCAAACAGCTGCATTTAAACCACTGGACTTCTGACGAGGCATCGAGACCTTTTCCAGCCATGTTTAAGGAAAAACCAGATATCTGCTAGGCGAGAAGGATTTCAAGCCAGAGTTCATGTTCGAGACAGCGTTGCAACCTTTGTCAGCATGAAACCGCTGGATATTAATTAGTAGATGCTGGGACAGTTTCCAGCCGTGTTTGTGCCGACAGAACGAGACATTTTAAGCCAACGGATGATCTTTTCCTAAACCTCACCAAGTGGTTTTTGCACAACATAAACAACAACATAAATCTAAACATCTAACCTAAAGAAATGCGATGTTCCAACATATCGCAGGTTTGCAGAAGCATTCATCGCAAACTTTTATTATAGCAATTTGGTTGTGACATTAAAAATGTAAGGAAGCAGGTGGTGAAAGCAGAAATGCAGCGGTACAGGTGGTGAGAAAACAGACTGAACGACCTTGGTAATTCAGTGCTGCAGAGCTCAGCCCGGCTGGCCGGCTCCCTGTGCATCAAACATTTACTCCAGTGTCGGCTGTAACCCAGTGAGCCAGAGACAGAAAGAGAAACATACATAGAGGAAGAAGCTGGACTTTTTTGTTTTTATCAGGCCTTTTTGTATCGATTTTGGTTTAATTACAGCGAGAAGTCCAGTGATATTTATAGTATTAAACCACACTCTCCCTTATTTCTCTTCTCTTTTCCTTCCTCCTGCTTTTCCCCCTCATCTCGCTGCCTGTTATTTCTCCTCTCTCCTCCAATCTCAGGTTTATGTGCCATGCAGGCGGGCAGGCTGTTCTCTAACCAGGTCAGAATAGCAGGGATAGACTGGCAGGCTGCTGTGTCCATAGACAGCCCATTACACCCATCAATCAGCTGGCCTGCTGAGGCACTCACCCAGGACGGGACAGGAGGCCGAGGAGAGAGAGGAGGAGACGGATTTAAGAGGCCGCTATTGGAAAGATTCATGGCTCCTGGCTGAGTCCGCCATCAGACACACAAAAATAAATCTTCTCAAATCAATTTGACTCATTTCTCTGCAGAGGGAACGTGAGGTCTCCAGATAATTACCAGCTCTGATTAAGTTTAGAAAAAGTGGTGTATCAGTAATTAGTAGTTAATTGTCAACCCGATGTTGAAGTGCCTCAGACGCAGATCCTCAAATAGCCACAAACAGACTGACTCCAAAACAAATCTAAAGGTGTGCTGGTGGCAATTCTGATTGGTTGTGCAGCAGATTGATGTGAAAATGAAGAAAGTTCAGGTACATGTTCATTTGACTGACAGGTACCTCGGTCTTGTCACTTGCACAACCTGCCTCAGGTTCACATCAGGGCAGCACATATTCATGCTGATACCAAAACACTGATTTTCTGTCAAAAAGCAAACACACGAATATATTTTTAAAAATGCCAAAACGAAGCTCACGTAACACTTTATCTGAAGGGGTGTGCACACCGACATGGCTCCTGTAATGGACATGAAGGGGTCTTTATGAGTGTTGACTACTGTCATGAAGACTCATTCAGGTTATGACAACTTGACTTCAACCAAGACAGCACAACCTGTCAGAGGCAGGTCATCATCATCATCATCATCATCATCATCATCATCATCTTCATCATCGGCCCGAATTTTCACACTTAAAGAAACTATTGTTTCCACCACAGACTGGACCTTTGCTTTAAGAAAATAGTCCATTTCATATTAACAGAGACTTAAAGGTCAGATTTGATTGTTGGGTCTCATTCCCAAACTTGTCAAATACCGATGCTATCTATCTTACAATTTGGACCTGTAAGTTGGAAAAAAGCTTTTACAGTCAGAGATCTCAGGGCCAGATGAGCAGAGCAGAGGTTTCAGCCCCTTACATCATCCTGAAGCTGTGAAGAGATGATCGATATCCTCAAATCACAAGTAAAACAGACAATAGTTGCCAAAATCAATCCAGAACGTGTTCATCCTGCAACGCATGCCACAAACTATGTTGTACAAATGAAAGATTTCAGAGTTCCTCGCGTCAGAAAGTTATTTTTTTACTCCGTCAATCACTATGCTTCAACTTTCCTTCACCTCTAGAAATGGAGACCTGTTGTGCCTAAAAATAAAAGATTTCAGCTTAATTTCCCAGCAGGTGGTAAGCGATACTTGACATTTCAGGCTGACAGAAAAAGAAAAAAGAAAGTAAACTTTGAAATGTTACAAGACAGACCACCCACTTATCATTTAACTAATTTAAACTCTTCAAAACAGACGGTAAAAGCAGTGCTGAGAGCATGTGAGACGTCTGACGCTGAACTCGACTGACATGTTTGAAGCATCAAAGTTAAGTTCATGAACAAAGATTTAAAAGTTTTGATGGCTCAAAGAAAACGGCGACAGAATGAAAGCATCCTTCATTTATTCACGGAGAGGGCTGTGGATCATCTCGTCTGCAGACATCGTGGTTTGTTCTTCGTGGGCTAATAAACTCACTGAGCGGCTAATTAATGACCGACGCAGACAGCTGACGGTCTAACCAACCGGCAACACGGACGAAAAACAAAATGACTGATGAGCCAAACCAATCAAATGATTATTCAACCAGTTGCGTAATAAATTAACTTCTCAACCAACCAACTGCTGACCGTCTGACAAAATCATCAATGTGAATCAATCAAGCAAACCAATTAAGTGAACGTAAAACCCTCTCATCCTGATAATCACATCAGATCATCTCTGATCCGTCGGAGGTTTCACTTCCACCAGTCTTCAGACTGTGACGGTGATCCGGATGTGTCGTGTCTCCAGGCGCTCGGCTCGCAGCTGAACACATGTCAGCTGTGACAGAGAAGAAAGATCAGCGGCATCTGCAGGGACGTCAGCAGCCTCCTTCTGTTTCCCAGCCAGGCAACACTTCATCTCCTTCCATCCGCTCAGAACAAGCTGCTCAACCTTTTTCTTTAACTTCCAGCAGAGATTTCAGCAACTTTCTCTGCTCTGACAAGCTTCAGCAAGGTCACCATGTGTGTTACTGCAGGCCAGCCGAACACTGAGGAACATGCTTCGTCAGCTCGATGCAACATGCTGCAGGAATTCATAATTAAAAGGTCAGGAGATTCAAACTCTTCACAAAGGAAACATGAATGTTAATCAAAACTCTTGAACCCCAACAACAAGTAACAGCAGCAAATGTTCAGTGAGTCCTCACACAACCCCGAAACAGAAGAACAAGATGAGGAGTTTGAGCAGTTTAGTTTACTGCACTGTTCAACAAGAAATACTCCCATCAGGAGTCACTGACAGATAAACAATCTGGTGCTAGCTCAGACCTGCTGGACTCATCTGCACATCACATCAGAAGAAGCTGTTCGTGGGCCGAAGCAACGTTAGCTTTATTCACACATGCACCGCTACCATGAACTTTTCCAGACACCACCTGACGGAGCTGAATGTGTGAACCCAAATATCAAAATCTGATGCACCGAACACTCACTGGACTTCACCCTGCCAACGTCATTGTCCTGAGAATTCAGAGTGAGTGAGTGAGTGAGTGAGTGAGCTTGTCAGTAATGCTAATGACGCTGCATGGAGCGTAGCTGCGTCGTTGATATTGCAGATAAGTTCAAAAACATTAGATAAACAGCAGATAAGCCCTTCTCCTCCTGCACGCTGTTCCAGGGAACCCTGAATGAATTTGTTGTTGATCTTCACACGATCTCTGATACCGTTACGAGGTGATCAGAAGACAAATGATTCTCTGTTTGAAGACCTGAGAGCAGTGCTCTGTACAACCTTCTCTTGAGGAGGTACCAGGAGTCCTTGAGGAGGTACCAGGAGTCCTTGAGGAGGTTAGGGTGTGATCATTAAAACCGAAAGGCTTCATCCTCCAGAGAGTAAGTTTATCTCTGTTAGATAGCAGCGTGTCCTGCTCTAAACTGCACTGAACGTAAAATTAAACTAGAACGACCCATAAAAGTGTTTTCTGGTATCAGCAGGACAACAATGTTTAGTGAGGTTGAGGCACAAAAACAACTTGACGAGTTAAAAAGTTAAAATGATCCAAACCAGGTGAGGAGAGGAACCTTTGTCGCCATGTTTATAATAACCTGGTGCTCGTGGTGGTTCACTGTTGGGAGGAAACAGAGTGAGCAGCGGTCTTTGGTGTTAGTGGCAATAAATTAGTGGCAGATTTCAAAGTAGTAATTTGAATTTGAAGACATATCTCAGTCGTCCAAAGGCATCGAGCTCTGGACACAGTCTTAAACTCTAAACGAAGCAAAGACTAAATCCACTTCCACCATCTTGTTTTGTGTTTTATCTTTACAAATGAAACTTTTCCATCTCAACCAGGAGACCTGCTGCCCTGACGGACCGGCCAACTGACCAAACAGCTCATTAACCAGACAACTGACCAACAAAGCAACGGACCATCTGTTCAGCTGACTAACCGACTCGCTGGTATTTCAGAATGAGATCTGGCATCCTGTGTTCTCTCTCTGTGTTTGTTGGATCTGTTTATTTACTGTGGGTGTTAGCACAGTCTCAGTATCTAGCAGCTTCACCATGACACTGTATAAATCTGCTTTAAATGCAGCAGAGATGACTCATCGTGTGTGTGTGTGTGTGTGTGTGTGTGTGTGTGTGTGTGAGTACACTGCTGCTGCAGCATTATAACCGAGGTACATAACTTCTTTGTGTGTGTGTTTGGCAGGTGGAGGCAGAGGGAGATGAATTGCGCTCGGTGCCACAGAGAATTGTTTAATAAACATTTTTATTAGCTGCTTTCACACAGCCTGTGTGTGTGTGTTTGTGTGTGTGTGTGTGTGTGTGTGTGTGTGTGTGTGTGTGTGTGTGTGTGTGTGTGTGTGAGCCCAACGCAGCGTCATCAGCGGCAAATCCCATCACGCACTGCAGCCAGGATGTCACCAAGCAACGCTGGCCGCTCCTCCAGAAACTACACTTCACCACACTTCAAAGCCCAAATTATGTGTGGGACTTAAAGCAAAGCACAGCGCTGCATTATGGGAAAATAAGTGTGTCCAAACTGCACACTCATATCAACATGTGTGGGGACTGAAACACACCGGAAAACTGACTGCATACTGATGAAAACTGTTTGACGGAGCTGCAACGAGTAGAAACCACGTCTATTTAAACATTAAAGTTAGAAAATGAAAGGAGAGAGAGTATAAACTAAGAGTTAGTGGAAGGTAGAAACAGTAGCGGTTAAAAAAAGAAGGAGTCTGTCCTCTAAAATGTCATGATTCTCCCTGTGTGAGTGTGGGAGTGTTGTTGTCACTGAGTTTCAGGCGTCCTGCCAGTCAACCACTTAGTGCCTCAGTCTGTTGGACAACAACACGACAAAGATACACCTCCTCCTCCTCCTCCTCCACCTCCTCTTCTCTTTCTTTGCCTCACTCTCGTTTTTTTACTTTGTTTTTCCTCAGTCTTCCTCCTTGACTGTCCTCTGGAAGACGAGGCTTTATCAGAACTGACTTGTGAGCAGAGCCGGGCAGCTGTGCGTGACTGACGAACAAGGATTCTGCATTTAAACGTCTCTAAACGGCCGGACATGTGTTGTATATTTTGTTGAGTTGTGTACTTACATTATTCCAGATGTTTCCAGCATTGTTCAAACCACAGTTGACTCAAGGTGACGGTGCTCTAACTTTCTTGCAGAGAGTCACAGAGTGAGGACGGCAGTCAGCAGATGACTAAACAAGAAGTGAAGAAAACCTTCAAAAGGTCACCTCCGGATCACTGCTGCAGTCAGGCTGATAAACAGGAGTGAAGATAAATCCCAGAAGCTAAACAGTAACCTCTGCGCTCAAGAGCTGATCACCCCCAATTCAAATGTGCCAAATCAGCTATTAGCAATTTAGGGATTAGCGAGCACACCTTTATCAGTATCTGTTCAATCAACTCAAATACACATAGTTGGAATGGACCGGGCTTTAACCGGATGTTGTTAATTTAAGGCTCACATCGATGCGGGTCGATCAGAAGATCGATCAGAGATCAGATCAATGTGTTGATCACAAGAGTGAGACGAAAGAAGGAAACAAACAACTTCATGTTTTGATTAAACGCTGAATTTACAAGAAGGCTCCAATGATTCATTGTCTGTCGTAGCCGTTTCACAAAGTTTGTTGAGTTTCTCCTCATGAAACAACTCTTAAAATCACTACATTTGTGAAGGGAGTCTGGTGATGTTGTGGTAACTAGTTCAATGAAACAAACATCTGCTGCTGACACTGGCAGGTTAAGACCAGCAGCAGGCAGGTGGAGAAAACACATCATGTGCTGAGGAAACCTCCAGCTTTGTTACTTGGTCTGGCAGGTTTACTGTCCTCACGGCTCTCAGCCAGCCACCGCCGACTGCCTCTCACTTTATCACGCAGCAGCCATATTGACATGCGAGGCATCACTTCTGCTGGCTGCCTTCATCGCTGTGAAGGTCCCACCCGGCCCGATCATTCTCCTCTCAAGAAACACAAATAATCATTAATTAACTGCGTGAACTTTAGCGGCGCGCTCGTTTTTGAACTGATAGCAGATGGGTCGTAAACCACAACCTTCAATTAAAGGTCAACACTGTAAAATATTTTCAAAACTGTTTCATCGACCAATTACATTTAATAAGTCATCTCTCCTTGATGGAAGTCCCCGTCATGTTTAAATTAATGTTCTGTGGGTGTTTCAGGCAACAATCTTTATACAGACGGGAGTTTTGTTTACGACTTACTTTCTTCATTATGCAGCTTGTTTCCTGTTTGTGTCTTGTGGGCGGTCGGTCTGCCCGTCACTACAGAAATCAAAGCCAGCTGCAGTCACTGTGTATTTCAATTAAATCCATAAGTAATTACATTTTGGCTATATTTGTTTTTTATTATGTGGTAATAATTATACTATTAATGCAACAGTCATTGATCTGCAGTCAGTTTTTTCTTGCATTGTGTGACTAACAAGAAATACAATAAAATAATACAAACACCAGGAGAGTAAGATGAACACATTGAACAAAAGGACATCGAAACATCGTCCTGTTCTTCATTATTTTAATAAGTAAAATGTTTGCAGTCTACATTTCTGCAGTCCACAGAAATGTTCAAATGTGTATGTGTCATACGCATCATATCAACAATTTAACATTTGTTAGCGTGACACTGCTGAGTAATGACTATTTTATGTTACATGTGCGAGTTTTTGTTTCGGGCACATCTTGAAACTTGGACACCGACGTTTGTTTCTTCACCCGACTTTAAAAACTTAAATCATCAAAAATCTTTTAACGTCAACATCTTTAGTTTTAATTTAAACTACTAACTCGTCTTTTCTCTGAGCTGTCTCCATTATTTCTTCTCTCCGTCCTGCTCTGTTATGAATGTGAACTCATTCACTCAGAGTGTGTTTGATGGTGAAGACGTTCCTGATCGTCCATTCATCCAAACTAATCATGATCAATGTATGTTGCTTCCGTATGCAGACGATAAACAGCCGTGACGGTCTAACTGAGTTAAATTGAAGCAATTTCATTCTAATGCGGTCTCCAGATATCTGCTGAATACATTTATTAAATGATATTAAGACGTATTACCTCCACGGGGCGGGCGGGCGGGCGGCGGGCAGTCGGTACATATGAACTGATGGTGATCACACTCTCTGCTCCTCACCACAGTTTATTTACACAACCATGAGGCTTGAGAAACGATGAAGGATTGCAGTAATACATTCTAATGATGGAAGACAGAAGAGAGCAAAATCAACCCTAATGAGCTTTTTAAGAACGCTGAATCTTTGCATTTTTTTTATATTGTGTGCGTTATTTAAACTCCTGTATAAACCTTCACTTCAGTAGATAACTCAGTTCCTGTGTGACGTTAACATCTGTCTCTAATCCACCACTGCAACCAGTCTGATGATCTAACAGCATAAAACAAAGAAAACAGAGAATGTTTGACTATAATCTCTTTTTACTGTCTAATATTCTCATCACTGACTTCATACGTAGCTGCAGGTCCAACTGATTTACTGAGCGTCGCTTATAGCGATGTTGCTTTGACAATAAACCTCCGTATGCATTAAAATCCTAATTTGCAGACTGATCTCTGCTCTAACTGTTGTTCTGCTTGTTAGTCACAATGACATTATATAATTACTTTTTCTCTACTTTGTGTTATTCTTCTAACTTTCTGCTCCGAGCTGCACTGTGACTCCCCGCGGCCTCAAAGCAATACATCTCAGCAACAATGGCTGGATGATAAAGTCAGCGGGGAGATGTGTGAAAATACATAAAAGTTTTATTCAAAGGAACAATAAACTTCTAACTCTGTAGAAAAAAAAAGAAGATAGTTTTCCGGTTTGTTTTACATATTTCACCTGTATTTTGGAAATACATGAAAATATAGATTCAATTATAGAAATATACTGTGAATGTACATGAAAAATCTGTATATATAAGTTTAGTTTTATGATTAAAATGAATAAATTAATTGTAATTAAATTTACATTAAAACAAGTATTGGTTCTGTAGTAACATTTACATGTTTATGTGACACGTTTTGTATAAATATGGACATATTGAACAGCTATGAACAGCTTGACTGTGACGTGTGAGACACAACTGAGAGTATTGGAGTCAAACATGGTCCACTTTACCCATGATGCATTGTGCTGAGAAGTTTTTGACATGTTTTTTTAAATATGATTTTTTGTTTTACATAAAATTGTATAAAACTAATAACAGCACTCTTCATATTATTATTTGTATTGTAACAGTGTTTGACAGAACTGAAGGTAATTTCATTATTTTTACGAGTGTAAATATCTTTAATAACACATGAAAAGGCCAAAGAAATACAAAAAAAACTACATGATAATATGTAAATTTACAGTTAAAAACTGTTTTTAATCATGGAAGATTACTGTGTTTCTATGTTTCTAAAACCAGCACTCTTATTTGAATATTATCACTATAGTAACAGTATCTGTATTTTAATTACAAAAAAAGATATTTTTTGGCTCCAGTTTATTACATTTTGTCTAGTTTTGTAAACTGTTTTATTTCTACAGTGTTTTTCATCAAATATGACTCAACAAACTCATAAAAACATCGACTTTATGTATTTAAATTACACAAAACACTTCCATGTAATCTAATTACACAAGTTCTACCTAAAGTATTTAAATTAACGCAAAGTATTTCTATCATGAGTGAATGTGAATAAATTAAATAACTTAGTCTGTTTGAATTAAGTTGATGCACTTTTTTAAAGTATTATACATATAAAGTAATGGATTACTTACTTATTAACTTACTGTTATTTAATTAATTCACATCAAATCAACACGATAGAAACACTTTGCATGTTAATTGATTCACAAGGACATTTCTGACATTATTGTTTCAGTGCAGAGACAGATATTGAGTTATCGCTCTGGATTCTGATGAGCAGTGATAACGTTGAGGATTTCACATTTAAGTCAGTTTATTAACTCTGTGAAAAACTCTGCATGTCAGTGATAATATATGTTCCTGACGACAGCGCTGACTCAATAATAACCTCCTCTCTGTGAGGAGCTCAGCAGATATCAATGTTTGATTCTCCTCCAGCAGCTTCTCAACGCTGGGATCATCCCCTGATACCATGTTGAGTTAGCATGACCTTCTGCTCAGAGATTTATTGAACTCCTGTACTTTTTTTTTCACTGTGGAAATATCTAAACTAACGATATCAGCTGTGACATTTTAATATTGATTTAAATAAACCGATGTCTGCAGACCAGACTCCTGCCCTGCTGCAGGGCGGCTGCAGGGTTTACTGGAGCTGCTGTCTTCTGCCTCTCAAAGGGGAAATATGGTGTGAACATGTGTCAGCTCCATGACTATCCGTTTCTATATCTGACTGTATTTTCTGAGCTGAAAACATAAGCTGGCTAAAGCTCTGAGGCTCTCCTCCTCCTCCTGTTCCCCGCTCACACAGTACGATGCAGCTACAATCTCCTGGTAGCATATGTGTGGAAGAACGAGGCTGCCGCTACCAGAGAAATCAAATTTTATGCTCCAGCTATGACACACAAACTGATTATTTTAAATCTGTCTGAAGACGTATATCAGAAGGATTTTGTGTTACAGTCCATTTACTTCTGTCCTGTTTTGATGGATGCTGCATGTAATTAGATTTTGTTGTTTTTCGTGTCTTAAACTTTACAGAAACAAACCGAGCTTGAAGTGTTTGCAGGCAAAAGAGACGCGCTGAATAAAAAAAAGACGTGGTGCGGATGTGACAGTAAAGTTTCAGAGGGAAATCTTGACCGGAGGAAATTTTGGTCGGGAAGCCGAGCGGAACGTGAAGCGGCACTGATGTGAAAACACTCGACGCGGCTCAGTGGATGGAAGAACAAAACAGAAGTTAAGTTTTGCTCTGTTTACTGCGGCGGGGTTATATCTTATCTCTCCGCCTCTGCACAACTTCTTTTCTCTTCTGCTTCGACACCAAATGAAGAAGGAAAACAATCCCTGGAGTTATCTGAGAACTGAGGCTGAGCATGCTGCTGCAACAAGACAACAAGATCACTGGACAAAAGGAAACAGAGACGACGTTCCTGTTCTGAACTCTTTACCACAGAGCTGCGGAGGATGTCTGACGTGAGGGTGGGGACAGAAATAAGGTCATCGAAAGGGTTTCTACTGTACGGTGGCCATTTGAGGACATCTCAGTCAAACATGACTCCTCATTCATCAGTCTGTGGTGGTGTGGTTTTTATTTTCTATCTATAAAAACAAACACACACAGAGCTCATCATCAGAGAAGGACAGACAGAAAAACTTCCTCCTCCGTCTGGCCTGCAGCCAGTTTCCAGCTGTGGCAGAGAAGATAAAACTAATCTCACAGCTACAAATTCAGAGTGTTTTCATTAACATGCATTAATATTTGTATTATTTCAAACCGACGCCCCCTGAAGCTCAGATCACCAGAGAGAAGAAATGTCCCTCGGGAGAGAAATCGGTTGACGTCTCACCCTGCAGCAGCTCTGAGTTTCTCTGCAGTATCGTCTTCTCGGTCTTAATCAGACTCTGCGGTTGGTCTGCTGAACATGATCTCAGAAGAGGACGGCGGCTCTATAACTGGAGCTCAGAGAGGGTTTGTGTAAAGCCTCGTGGCCTGGCCTGACCTGACATCAGGGCTCAGCGACGCTCTCCCTGAACGCTCCTGACTCATCCCATCCCCTCACAACCTCTGATTACTGGGAACACCAAAGAGCATGACGGATGGTTTGTGTGTGTTTGCATGGAGAAGAGAGGACACCATGAAGGAAAGCTTCGAGCCTTTGTCCTGTTTGAGAAATGCAGATTGTTTGGAAAAGTGACTCTTCCAGTTTATTCTGCCAGGCGGCTGATAGCACCACGGATACGCTCCGCCGTCGAACTGTAAACTGTAACCGACTGATAACCGTTAATGCTGACGGACGTAACGACACCGTGCTCTCCAGTTATAATCCTCCCCGCTGTCACCTCCATCAGGACGAAGTGACGCTCCAGGTTTGTTGGGTGCAGCTGTGACGGTGCTCTTTCATTAGCAAACACGTTATGTAGCTGCTGAATCACAACTTACAAAAAAGACATTTATTCTAATGGAGTTTTGAATGGCTGTTCATTGCTCTGTTGTGAAGATAATTAGTTTTTGCGATGAAAACTGGATGAAAAATGTCCCCAGATATTATATTAAATTATCCTTTTAGATTAAATATTCATATTTACAGCACAATCAAGAACTGAGTCTAAGTCTTTTTTTCTTTGGGGAAAGATAATTATTCCTACAAACCTTTATAAAGTAGCTCAATTTAAATGTGATCTACCTGTAATGAGTATTTTTCATTTTTTTATTTATTAGACAAATTTGTCTCGTCTTATTGACTTTTTAAAGACTTGAAGACTTTTTATCATAAGTTTACCTTGTGAAAGAAGCGGTGGATACATTTTTTGGATCACAACCCTGCGCAATTTCATCCAATAACATTTGGAAAGTCTAGAAGAGCTGCATGAATAAAATCATTTTATTCCTGAGTCCGCTGGGCGCTAAAGCGCAAGTTGCCCGCTCAGTCGGTGGAAATCTCCAGTGAGCACGCTCTATGGGCCGAACAACACGGATGATTCGGGTCATCTATACGGGAAGTCAATCTTTTTCGGCCTCATGTGCCACTGGTCAGCTGGGGCTCCGTCTCCAACACTGTATCCAGGTCTGTTGATACCTCCATGGTTGTCACTCCTAAACAGCCACAGCTGCCAGTATTTCCTCAAAGGAAAGCTGATCGTGTGTTCGGCCACAAGAGCACAACCTGAAGCCGGGGAGGTAACAGAACACATCAGAGCTGTGGTTAGAGTCAGAGGAAGCAGACCCGGCTGTGTTTGCAGCAGTTGGTCACAGGCAGCTTTAGTGTTGAACACACGGGGCTTAAAGACTTCCTATAGGAAATCTTTGTAACACTAATAAATTGTACAATTATGAACAGAACTCACGACAATGAGAAAAGAAAATGAAACATCATCCGTTAATATAATAGCAGCAGGAAACCTTGAAGCTGTGTGTGCAGCACAGCTCCAGTGTTATTACTGCACAGTGTCGGTGTTGAGAGGACCTGCAGGTCTTTAATGAAGGATTGTGGGTCTTTACAGCAGCAGCGAGGCCTCCTGAGAGGAACCACACCAGCGAGCTCCAGGAGGAGACAAGCAGCTCCCGGCCTCGTCCACAACGATCTCTGCTGTACAATTAATGGACAGTAGCCAGAGTGATTTGTCTTCCATTGATTGGTTATTCTGTATTCTGTTCAGCTTCTAACTTTATGTTTCGTTTCTACTTTACACAAGTTAAGTGAGGCAAAATCCCTCTACAGGCTCTCCCCTGTCAGCTCGACCACCACGAGGAGCTCTGTGACCACAAGCGCCGGCGGTCCACCGTCCCCGAGGAGACGACTGTCGATTGAGATTTAAACTGTTTTCTACAAATTTCAAGACTTCTCAACTTAACTAAGAGAACAGGAAGCTGCTGGGTTCCTGCTGAGAGCTTAGCTTAGCTTAGCGCAAAGACTGGAATCTGAGGGAACAGGGAGCCTGGCTCAGTCAGAAGGTAAGAAAACTCACTTTCAACACGTTTTTTTTTTAAATCCGTGCAAAAAAAAACCCAAAAACAGAATCTTACTGCTCTTAGTCAAGAAATAGTCCAGAACCAAGTGCTGGTCCAGAGTTGGCTCTACCTGCGAACCTTTTAAGAACCAGTTTGCTTTCCACAGACGTGAGAGCCACCGTGGAGTGACCTCATCATCCAGTATACGGCTCTAATTTTCCAGCATTGCAGGAACAACTATGGTGGACGACATCTACTCTTCACAAGTCTCAGTCGAGGCTTTGCACGCCCACATTGGCATCCAAACGTGACTGGACCCTCAGATAGTGTTGCTTCGATTCTCCCATGGGTCAGAACACGCTACACCCGCTCTGGTTTTTAAAAACTGGCTCCGAACCGGCACCTGAACCACCTTGGTGGAAAAGGGTTAAATATGTCTTCTTATACTCTGGGAGATAACATTTTGTTTAGCGAGCTTTAGCGGTGCTGCTGGGTGGATTTTGTTTATTTAGATCAGAGCCAGTAACTCAACAGGACCACCAAAAATCCCTGTTGGGCATCCTGACTGTAAAACTACAACAATAAGACCTAAGTTGTATTAAAGAAAAGGGTTATTGTTTGCTGAAGTCTGTATCATCCAGTTGCCTTCATGCCTGAATCACGGAGCAGATTGTGGATGTGTGTGGTTGTTGTACTCCGGCTCGTGTCGTACTGCAGCACTGCTGACAGGAACAAACTCACAGCACAGGAGCTGAAGTACAGCAGGTGGTCCCATTACAGGACACACTCCTACTCCCCACAGCAGGATCATCGTCTCCCTCCGTCTCTCCTCCGTCTCTCCTCCGTCTCTCCTCCGTCTCTCCTCCTTCTCACTGGTTGTGTCTGGAGTGGGTTTGATGGTAACTAAAGTCGTGCTGCGACACTACTGGAAGCTCTGCAGCGAGTGTGTAAAACACTGTGGTATCGTCACTTAACCCGGTGCTGCAGGACTGATCTGATTCTGCAGCTCCGGGATTTTAAATTTTGAAAACAGAAAATGAATAAAAATCGATGCGTTTCCATTAATAATGAACTCAAGACACTCATGTTTTCTGTTCTTCAAAGCAGCTGTGAAGTTAGATTTGAGATGGGAAACACTTTAAAGTGTCTTTCTGCTCTTTCATCAGTGCTCAGCTTTGGTTTTCTGGAGATTCAAGCAGATTTTAAGAGCTACGGTAACAAAGCAACAACGTGATCGAGCCTTGGTCTCACATTCATCCCGTGAACTCTGTATCTGCTGAATGTGGACATTTGGACCTTATCAAACTCAATACTGAGATAATACACCCGCTCTGGGTTTCCTTGGCCACAAAGTGCTAAAAATAATCATTTATTGCAGTTTTTAAACGCCGTACTTTCTCAAGGATTCACACTGAGACTGTGTGAAACTCTTCATTAAACAGCCGGAGATTATTTCTTAGTCATCACAGAGATGTTGGAGGGTTTGTGTCATCATGCAGACAGAACAGAGTCAATTCATATGAAACCAGTCTGAGTAAAAACCCGACATCTGAAGGAACATGTTTGATGACATAATACTTGTTCTACATCTACCATTAGTCGTCCACACGGTCTCTCAGTCCGTCTACACTTCCTGTCCAACACACCGTTCAGTCGTATTGTCTCAGCAGCAGCAGGTACTGTCGATTTGTCAGGAGGAAAAAGTAGTTTTTCCCAGCGTCCCCGCTCCGTCTACCGCCGCCGTTAATTTTTCTCCCCGCCGCCGGCTATACTGTCTGCAGCGAACCATCGCCGAGCGCTCAGCCAGTAAACAAACATATAGAATTAACATCACACATCACTGCAGAGGGTGAAGAGAGACGACAGCAGAGGTCAGACGGACGGATAAACTGCTCTGTCAATCTTTATATGGTGTTTACAGTCAGTGGAGAGAAACTGTGCAGTCTGCTGGAGGAGACTGACAGTTGACGACAGCTGTTTGCAGCCTAAATTAAAATAAATGCTTTATGTTTCTACAAACAGCTGATTCGTTTACGTCAATCACATCAACATTTAAATAACATGTATCATATCACCATCACATTATGTTTATGAGCTCACTGTCATGCCAGGAGGAGGTGGAGGCGACGCCAGTGACCACTGTTCAAGACGGTGTTTCAACATCTGTCAGCATGAAAACACTGAATGTTTTTGACGCGACATCGAGACGTTTGTGGCGACAAAAACAGGTATTTTAAGCTAAAACATGATGTTTACTGATCCCCAACCAGACCATAACATATCTGTGGTTTACAGAAGTGAACATTGCTAATATTTATTCTGCTGATTGGTTTTGTTTCATTTGATTTCTTTTGAATGACCGACACAGTTTCATGGAAGTTTGTGAAATAGTTTTAGAATAAAATCTAAAGGATCTGTGACCACGAGCGTACAATGTATATATTTTTATTGACTGTCAACACCGAGTTTCTTTGACAAAGAATAAACAAAGTCAACACAGACTAATACCAGAACGACTGAATAGATTGTGTGTGACTCCCAATACAACATGACTGTTGACGTGTACAGGACCTTCGTCTTACTCTCTTACGCTACGTTGCGCTACATTGTGACGCATGTGAGGTGAATTAATGAGTGAATATAAAATATACTTCATCTGACTTCCTCCTTTGCCGCCGTAATAATTACCACAGCCACCAGAGGTCGCTGACTAACAAGAAACGTAAACATGGGTCATATAATATGGGTTTTCAGCTGCTTATATACTTGAACTATATGGTTGTTTTTCTAAAGAGGACACTTTAGACTTGTTTCATTGGAAAAAGTAACAAGAAAAGTGTGAAACAAACTGGGACAAAGCCTTGATACCAGAAATCTTAATTCAGAGTCAGCAAGCCTCGTAAATTATCATTAAGTAATTATAATGAGCAAATTAACAACATTTTACTTTTTGCAAAATCATTTATTATAATGTCAAATGAAGATATGAATGAAGTATGAAATTTACAGAAAGTGAGTCGATGTTGTGACGGATGACACACACTAATTCAACACCTCTGATCTGCCTCCATCTAATAAACAGTAAGTCAGTGGGTGTAGAACGGACGGAGATGACAACCAGTAACCAATCAAAAATGTAAGATTTCGAAATATGGAGATACATATCGTGTGTTGTATTCTCATCTAAAAGCTTCCAGCCCTACATGCAACACTCGTCCAGTTTTAAAACGAGTGCACTGAGCTACAACAACATCCTCCGTGCCTGCAGCTCCACCCAGGTAGTTAACCATCAGCTGCTGCTGCTGCTGCAGAAATGATTTAGAGGTTTGTTTAATCTGCTGCCAGCAGCTCTTCACCAAATCCACAGAATAAAACACCTCACAAATTAAAACTCTTCAGCACACCGGTGCAACAATCCTAAAAAATCATAATACTGCCACAACAACAGTTCAGTTTTAATGATTTGCACCGCTGCCAGCAACACTCCATCACCAGCCGGAGACTACCTGCCTCACTGCAGAACAAATCCCTATCATCTCACAGTATCCACTGTATCATCGTATCTCACGGCCCCATGAGGCGGTAATTACTATGTTTCTGACTGCTGCACTATTAGAGAGAATATTGTATGGGAGTGGGCCGACTACACTCCACCCAGCAGACTTCCCCCTCCGAGCCCCTCAGCTCGATACGTTTCATATTCACATCTCGAACATCACAGAAACCTCCGGAGATCAGCTACACTCCGCCTCCCTTTTTCCTGACCAATCACTGAGCATCGATTTGTGACAAGAGCAGGAAGTGAGACGGACTGACTGAAGGAGGAAACACAGGAGACACTTTGTGAAATGGACGGCTGAACGTTTTCCACTTTGCAGAGATGAACCTGAGAGAAAAGAGAAAAGAGCTTTGACGACAGTGATTTTTAACAGCACCGTCCTGCGCTGTAGATCTCAGGCAGGCGTTAGCTGAAAGGACCGATGCTTTGGTTTTGTTTTGTTGTGATGGCAGATTTCAAAGTTCACAGATATAAATGGTTGTGTTTTATTCTGTAGGACAGATCGGTAAGAGCTCTTTGAATAATCTGAATAAACTGAAAACCCTGCATGTGTGTGAGGAGTGGAGGGGGAGGGGGTTGATTATGAGCCGGCGTCAATTTATTATAATAAGTCAAGAGCCTGAGAAGACGAGCACGGAGACATCTCAGAGAATAATTGTCCTCCGCGGTCGTCGGTCGGTCGGCGTGCAGGTAGGTGACAACGCTGAGCTCCCACGAGGTTCATTCAACATTTACATACACACATGCAAATTTATGTAAAGAGAGACAGAGCGCACGTAATGAAGACAAATGTTCAAGCATTTGTTAGATTTTTACTCATTTACCTGCAGCCGACAACAGAAGGCATGACAACACACACACACACACACACACACACACACACAGGTCAGGTGGTGGAGTGTGTGTGATCATGTGTGTGTGTGTGTGTGTGTGTGACACAGGTGATCAGACACACTGCACGTCTTGCCCCCAAAATACATATTTAAAAAGGCCACACACTTGGACAGACAGAGAGAGTCAGTGTGCGTCATCACAGCTGTACAGGCCTCTCTCCTCTCTCATCACATCACATTACAGCAGCAGAGCAGCCAATCAGAGACAGACATCTTCCACTGCTCCTCACAGTTAAAGGAGGAGAAGGAAGAAGGAGAGCGGGTCCAGAATCGAGCCTCCAGCATCGAGTGCTGCACATCGTCTGATTCAGGAGAACATGACGCTCCAGTCGGGCTCATTGAAAGTTAAATTTTTACATTTGCTTCGTCTGCGAGTGGATGAATTTACTAGAATTTGTAAAAATGCGAGTCAACAAAGATGTACTGGGATGTTTCAGACTCTTTTTCTCCATCTGACCATTTCTGAGCAAGTTACAGCCGTTTATTATGATTATCCTCTGAGTCTGTCTGCGAGAAACAGGTGTTATCCTCTATTTCATTTACTGAGCGTGTGGATGAGTACAAAACAGTTCAGAGAGTAAATATAGAGGTTATTAAATCATAACAGAGGACAGTGAGGCACATGTGGCTCATGAACAACAACAGTAGCTCAGCTACTACCATCGCCCCCCCCGACGGGTGAAGATGAATCCTTGTCCTATCAGAAGTAGCATCACTTAATCTTGACTGAATATGTTGTGAAAAAGGAGTAAAAGTACTTTTGGTTAATAACCAGTTCTGTCTTTAAAATCACAAGAAATAGCGGAGGGGTACATTATATTCCCAAGAGGGTTTAAAGTTTTGTTGATCATCGTGCATCGTCTTATTTTCAAGAAGGCTGCTGACAAGACTTTCACGGGCTTCTCTGTGTGGAGTGAAAAAGTAAAGGAATAAAAACTCAGTGAGCAGCAGACAGTTCAGTCCTCCTGCTGCTCTGCTTAACAAGTCAGAAAGTGTTCAAATGTGATGAAATCTTCTGTTGGCTTAAAAAGTTTGAAGGCTTTTATTTTGGTAGTCTGTCAGGAAAGGTTTAAAGCAGCCGGCCGTCCTCGGGGTGTAAACAGCCGCAATTATCCGGTCGAGTGAGCTCGGACTGAACCATTCACTGGTTTCACCATCAAATACAGTCTGTGTGGAAACAGCAGCACTTTGGATTTGTGGTTTTGTTCGTCTCTCCGTGTTCTCGGGTTCAGCTCAGGAAAAACGGTCGTCCTTTGAGGCGCGAAGCCGCTTTGGCAGCTGACCGGCCGTCGTCTGGAGGCCTGACGACGGCCTCTGAGTGCTCAGCTGAACAGAAGAGAAGTCAGACTGCTCCAGATTGTTCTCTGATTCCTTCATATTAACATCAAAACTTGCTACAACAATACAGACTGCAGACATTGACCTGTTTCCAGAGTGAGAGTCTTTTAAGGTGGATGTCTGTCTGTCTGCGGTTTAGTACCACTGTCACTGAATGAATAAGAGATAGGAGGAGAGAGAAATCAGGCATGAATGCACTCTCGCCATCTCTTCGTTCTATTCCTGTTCGCTTCCGTCATCTTGTCCGTCTGAATCTGCGTCATGCCGTCAGGAGGGAAACTGCGTCCGCTCACACAGAAAAAAAGGAAGTCGTGACGCTCCCTTACAGTTTGGGAAACTTAAAAATTCCTCCTGATGACGCTTCATCGAAGGTCTGTACAGAAATAACGCTCATTAAAGTTGAGCAGATATCAAAAATGCCTTTTTTAAGCCTTTCGGAGCACATCCACGGTCACGCTGAGCACACAAAATGACAAAACATCACTTTCTCTGCAGTTTTAATAACATCACGCCGTCCACCCATAAATCAATCCTCAACTGTGAGCGATGAGCGAGTGGCACAGAGCTCAGACTCGTGTCAGAAAGACGCCGCCGGATCGGAGAGTTTCACAGATTACTGTAGAAAAACACAAATGTACAACTTTGTTCAGTGATTTGGGTGAAACTGGATCTTGTTATATGGAGAAAATATTATGTCCTCCGGCTGCTCTGCCTGAACCCTCGCTGAGCTTTCTGATGAACAGACGCAACAAACCGCTAACAACTCCATGACAACTGAGTAACTGCTGAACGGGACAGTGGGTAAAATTAATTTGCCACATTTCTCTTAAAAACTGAAGAAAATGCCACTTTAAAAGGGCAAAACTATAACTGCAGATATAATTATTTCCAGCTGAATCAATGAATCAACCAATTGTTCAACGCCACGCTCAAGGTGATCAGCGAGGAATCCGACTCGAGGGAACACACGGTCCTTTTATTTTCATGCCTCTACCGAACGTGCACTCATCTTATCTCCTTACCTTTATCTCGTCTGAAGTCTAAAGATCACGGTGAAACAAACATTTGCATGAAAACATCATCTGCAGGTTTTCTTGACGATGTGAAGTGAAGTGAACCTCAGACAGACACTGTGCGTCCTGTTTGAAGAAAAATAGAGCTTTTTTAAAAGTGGCTGAATGTTTCAAGGTTTGTTTTCTCAAAGCGACGATTGCTTAATGAGTCTCAATAGCTTGTTTTATGCAACAGGGTTTAACTAGACAGTGTGGACGTGTTTTATTCCAAATATCTGCTGGCGACAGCCTCAGTAAAGTTTCTGGTGAATCTGTAACCTGCGCTGTGTTCCTTCAGCTCTCTGTGATCTGTGGACTCCTCTGTTATCTACCAATGCTAGAAAACAATGAACCTTCAGCTTGAACTTGTCCTGTCTGCCCTGTTTCTGCATCCAGGTCCTCTCCCTGCTGCCTTGAACTCACCTGTTTGATTTTAAAGGAACAGTTCACGCAAGTGAAATCCAGTCATCATCTCCTCCCTTCATGCTGATATAAAGTCAGGTGAAGTCTCGTAGTCCACAAAACATTTCTGGAGCTTCACAGTAAAACAGTGTTGCAGCATTCTGCTAAACAACTGAAGTAGCTGGAGACTTGATTTAAAACGGAAAAAATAACCAAAAAAACTTTGCAGAATTAGCTATTAGCACTTCCTGTTTGCAGTGTACTCATGTATGTACAGACAAGTATCACTGGATTACTTTGACTCTGAGAAAAGTTAAAAACATGATGTTTCTAAGGCAAGTTCTGCACAAGCTTTAAACAACTGAAGTAGCTGGGGACTTGTTTAAAACATCAAATGTCTCCATACAGCTCGTCTGCTGTAATAAGTCTCCAGAAGCCCGGAGAACCTGAACCGATTCTTTTTTACATTCTTTATTTACACCCTTGTAGCTTGTGCACCCATTTCAGATGAGCTGCACACTGACACGTTCAGCTCAGCAGCTGCAGTGAAGACTTCAGCTTAGAAAAGGGTGTAAATAACATCTTCCATTCAGACTTTCAGTTACAAACTGACTCATGGAGGGTTGTTAACATTGTCAAACAGCTGCAGTTTGGTTCGGTCGAGGAGAAGATCAGACTTTAGGTTAAATTCTTGATGCTCTTGGAAAAAGACAGTCCAGGCATTTTCTACTCTCTAGATTGTTAATGACAGTGATAGATTGGACGGCATCGTTATCTGGTCCTTTCACCAAAGGCCTGAGTAACTATGGCAACCGTCAGAGGTGTGAAAACAGCCTAGAAACAAAACCAGGATGAAAAAGACAAAATACCTGCTGAGGTTTAAGTTTGAAACCTGAGGAGATGCTTTTTCTCACTTTTGTCGAGTAATAGTTTCGCTCCATCTTGTGCGGGAGGTATTTATATCCACCACCTTCACACTGAGGTAATATTTTGGAGTCTAAATGGTTTGAAGCTGAGGGAGATTTAAGAGATAAATTCATGCGTTTAAGTTCAAGGTGGTGTAAGTTATTTCTGCTCCAGCAGCGTTTTTTAAGATGTTAAACCTGCATGAATTAGCTCAAAGATGTTTGATTAATGAAGAAGGAAAGTGTTTCAGCAGCAGCAGCAGGGGGCTCAGCGGTCTGAACTGTGGCTGTCTGAGTGAAGCTATGGATATTATACATGTAGAGCGATCCACAGAGATAAAGAGCGCTCTGGCAGTGGTACCAGAGGACCTATGATGGAGGAACAAACCCTGTGACCTTGTCTTTTATTCCTGTGATGCCGCCATCAGCAGCCAATTAGAAAACATCTTAACAAAGAGAGAGAGAGCATCAGTGGACTACATATGGAGGCAGCTGGTGTTCACACAATATGACTCTGTAACACACATTCCTGCCGGACGCCTTATTAAACCCTGACAGCATGACGGAGACTCAAACAAGTCAATGTGCGTCTGACGCCGGGTTTCATTGCTGAGGATGTTTTAATGTTCTACCTTTGATGCAAACTTTTTTAGGAAGTCATGATGGTGTATTCATTTTTAATAAAAGGCGCCCGACTCTGCTCGTCTGGTCATTAACCGTGCTGCTAAGCATGACGCTGTAATTAACCCTCGAGCGTCTGCAGGTGCCCCTCCAGTGCAGCAGTATAAAGAGCCAGAGGAGACCGAGTTGAGGCTGTTGGATAGGACATACAGTCGACTTCCAGTGCGGTTACTCACGTTAATTACAGAAGTGGCATGGCTGGACTTATGTGAGTAATGTAGTCATTTTAACATGAGCAAGATCTTTATTTAAAACCCAACCACAATTATTTCACAGTGTAAATAACAACAACAACACAAAAATGGCTCCGTACAGCTCATCAGGTGTAATCCAAGTGTGTGGAAGCTCCGAGACCCCAAACTGACGGTCCTTACATGTGCAGAACTTGCCTTAGAAACATCATGTTTTTAAGTTTTCTCAGTGTCAAAGTAATCCAGTGATAGTTGTCTGTACATACATGAGTACACTGCAAACAGGAAGTCCTAATAGCTAATTCGGCAAAGTTTTAAATGGAGTTTTGGAGTAATTATTTTGTTTTTGTGGTTGTTTTTTCACATTTTAAAACAATTGCTGTGAAGGCTCCAGAAATGTTTTGTGAAGTGTTTTACTTATTTGGGCGAACTGTTCCTTTAAAAATATAACTATTATAACTTTATAGGACTAGGCCAATGTTCTCTCAGCGAGGTCATCTAGAGGCTTCAGGATTACACTGAGACTGTTTCATAACCAGTTAAAAATGCCTTTTAGTAGGCTTAAATACTTAGTTAAAAAACTCGCCACTTTATCATTATTTTTATCCAAACAATTAAAATGATGAGCTGTTCTGTCTGAAATGTTGTCACGTACTACAGTGAGCTCCTGCTACAGTGAGCTCCTGCTGTAGCAGATGACACATCGGTTGAATAATCTCCGACCCTGCAGTTCAGAAAACTACTCTTCTCTTCCTGCATCTTCTCTGAATCACAAAAACCTGAACCAAACAGTCTGAAGTTTACAAAGTATGAAAACCAATAAATAAATAAATACGAACTTTCCTGCAACTTTCTCTCGAGTCGAGCTCCAAACGAGCGTCTGCCAAAGGCTCAGAGTCAAACAGAGGAATCAGTGTGTTTTCATTACTTCCTACGGAGACACAACAAACTGAGAGCTAACGAGCTGAGAACCAATGAGCCGTTACCTAACAACGTTTTGTCTTGCCTTGTGCAGCCTTAAATATGTATGAAGCAACATGAGGTTTCTCTAAGTGGCTTTCAGGCCGGTTTAATCCTCTCGGAGAGTTTAGCCCAATGAGGGGTGAACAGCAAATTACGGTGGCCGAGAGAAGAAGTGACGAACCGAGGAGGTGAGCTCCAAACAGGCCGACGCAGTAAACACACGGATCAATTATTTAAATGTACACAAGAGTTTAAAGACACACGATGACCCGATCGCTCCGGGAGGTCGACACAAGGTGAAGATCATCAGTCACTTAGAAACTCCTCAGGACTGCAGCTGCTCTGGTCTGCCTGGTCACCAGAGACCACTGTACGAGATGGAGTTTCAACATCTGCCAGCGTGAAACCACTGGATATTTTTAACGTGACATCTGAACATTGTCCCGGTGTATTTGTGGCAACAAAACCAGATATTTTTCACGTGCTCATGTCGACAAAACCGAATGATTTTGATGCTTCACCTTGGTAAGAAAGCTCTCGAGCCAGAGACGAGGTTTCAACATTTAAATTGTGAAACCTCATCATATTTCTGACTGTATTTGTGTGATATTTTTGTATTTTTGTTGGTTTGTGGTGATAAAAACTGATAATTTTGATCCTTCAGTTAGGTAAGAAAGATATCCAGACAGAAACCAGTGATCGAGACGGTGTTTCGACATTTATAAGCTTGAAACCACTGGACGCTTTTAACAAGAGGTTTCATTTTCCAACTGTATTTGTGGCAACAAAACCATTTTTGACGTGTTTGTGGCGATAAAACTGGATAATTTTGATCCATCAACTAGGTGAGAAAGAATTCAAGCCAGAGACCGCTGTGAGATACACGACTGAGCCTTATAACATGAGATTTACTTGTGAACATGACCAAGAACTCAAGACTGGATCAGCGCCGTTAAGTAAAAGAACAGTACGCTGTTTTAAAGTCTTCTGTATCCGAATCTCTTTCCACAGTCGAACAGAGGACAACATGTGTAGTTTAAATGACTCAGAAAGACATTTACATCTTTTCTTCTCTCCTGTAAGAGACTTCGTCTGAATTTATACAATTCAAAGTGTCTTCTACAGAACGTCTCTCTGCAGACTGTCAGTATCAGTACACAGTGTTCACGTTCTCTCGGGTCGGGTCGGGTCTCTGACTCACTGATTCCTCACAGATCTGTTACGTATGGACATAAATTCATCAGCACGACGGCTCACAGAGGAAACACATCAGAGACCTGAGTTCAATTCCCCGTCCTCCCCAAACACTGCTGTCTTTGTCTGTCCTCTGTGTCTCTCCTTCAGCCCTGAATGGCTCATCTGTGATTGATCTTTGCTTTTGCTCCCAGCTCCTCCTCGGGGGGAGTTTTAGGGGAAGCAGCTCAGAGTTTACTCATCTCAAAATAAGATGAATTCACTCTCAGGAGACGGGCAGGCGGGTCGTGTAAATACTTTTACAGTTTAGAGGATTAGTGGCAGAAAATTGACATGCTGCTCCCGACACGGGCCACTTTGTGCTCAGGTAAAGAGGGAGCAGAGGAGCCGCTGGAATATTAAAGTCATTCACTTTTTAATACATAAAACAAGAACTAAACTTCTGACATCTGGGTTTGGAGCCAATTTTGTCATTAGTCACTATTAATTATGAGATAAAGTGACCGGTGATGACACTGAGGTCACGTCCTTTGCATTTTTTCTGAGATATTAGGAGTTTTTCTACAGTTAAAAACTGTATTTTAGTGTTCTGGATTCAGTCCATCAAGATTCAGTAGTTCACAAATTGAATTATATTCCTGGCAGCGTGTGAAGAGCTGTTTAAAGCAGCCTTTAGACATTATGTGAGGATATAAATTGGGTAACGGACACTTCTTTCTACAGATCAATAATTTCCTAATAAGTTCCAACAAAGTTTCCTGGCAAAAAAACAAATCCAACAAATCTCACCAGGCGGAGAGTTTCTCTACAAAACTATTTTTCAACTGTGGTTAACATAAAACTTAAGTCATCCTGTTGGGACGTCAGATAACAAACCACTCGTTTGTGTCACTTGTCTTTTTTTAATTTGGACGACCTGTTGGACCCGGTCAGACAGCCCTGCCTTTAGTACCTGGTATGAGTCCTGGTGTCTCCACATAAGACCCTCCCTGCCAGGTCTTTAAAGTCCACACCTGCACCGTCTGTAGTCTCCAAGCTCAGGGTAACATAACTTCGATGACATCACAATGACATCATCAGGGGCTCTTTGAGACACAAGCGACATCATCCAGCTATAAGACCAGAAACAAGCTGTTGTGATGTTGGTGGAAAGAAGCAGCGTCGAACTATTCACTCGAACACAGACGCATATATTTACACACTCAGGAGAGAAACGAGCTCTGAGCAGACGTGAACGCATCCGAGCAGCGCCGAGCCTCGGGCTGAGCTCTTCTTCTTCTAACCCACCTCCTCTCTCCTCCTCCTCTGCCCTTTTCACCTCTCTCTAATTCACCCTGCTCTTTTTTCTTCCCTCTTGGTGGCTTGGTACTTTAATACTTCATACTTTAATCATTTTTATTTTAATCTCGTGTTTTCAGGCAGTCTCGCTTCGATAGAGATCTCACTACTCTCGAGAGCTCTTGTTCATCTGATCGGCCTGGTCAGGAATGAAACATTCATAAAATGTCAACAGAAGTTCACAGTATGGTTCAGTCACGGAGCGCCGCGGCAGAACGGAAACAAGAGATATTGTTGCTTTGAAAGCACTGAAGGGGAAAGACGCCGACTGATCAACTTAACTTTTCTGCTCTGTTTATGATCGGCAGCGCTGCAGAAACACTGATACCACTGACGGCCTGAAAGCCTCATTTTACTTTTTATCAACGAGAGACCAGATAATAAATCCATCTTATCAAACCCGCTCCCTTTGTCTGTGTCTCCAGTTAGTTATTAAATTTACAGACTTCAATATCATCTGAATAAAAATAATCTTTAAATGATAACTTTTTGTTCTTGTTGTCAACAAATCCCATGAAAAGACCAGAACCAGCACAACTTTCCCCGGTCAGAAAACATCTCATCATTCATGATGAAGACCAGGTCAATGGTTCACTTTAAAAAAAGGATAATTTCCTAAAACAGCTGCTAGTTTTTGTAAAAAACAAAGATATCTCTGCAACGATCAGGAGATAAACTGTAGAAATATGACGTTCATGTTTAAGAGCCGTGACCGTCTGCAGTTGGCTAATGTCGGGTACGTCAGTGAGCGTCTGTGGCCAAGAAGAGAAACAGAAAGGTAAAGCCCCCTTCAACCTGTCGCCCTCGTATCCATGATTTCTCCTCTTTTTTTACCTCCATCTTCTCCTCTTCTCCAGCGCCATTTGCAACTTTTCCATCAGACATGTTAGAAGTGGCTATATAAGCGAGTGAGCCGTCTTCACTGTAAAGGTGCAGTAAGGTGATTATACTGCACAGAAAGTTTCAGTAAGTGTATTTTACTGTTACATGAAACTACAGCGAAGGCATCACGCTGCAGAGCACATGTACAGTGAGCTACAGTGACTCACAGGCAGCGGCGGCATCGTGGTGAGTAACAGCAACAATACAATAAAAAGACGAGCGGCGTGTTTTTCACGCAGGGCTGACGTCCGTCTGAATGTGACATTAATCACAGAAACTACTGATGTGGAAACGAGCTGATGTTCTTTATAACTCGCTCGTCTCTGACAAGGTCATGTTGGGACGACTGCATGTGTGTCCACAGCCACACACACACACACACACACACACACACACACACACACACACACACACACACACACACACACACACACACACACACACACACACACACACACACACACACACACAGAGCAGTGGTGTGTGTACAGACAGTTTGGCAGAGAAAGGGAGGAGAAAGAAGTGTGTGTGTTTGTTTACCCACAACAACACACACACACACACACACACACACACACACACACACACACACTCCAGCCTCGGTGTCAATGTCTTTATCAGCGTTTCTCCCCAGGACGGCCTTCTGTTCCGCCTGACAGCCGCCTCTGATTGGGTGTTGATGAAAAAACACCGTTTCCCAGAGCGCACTGCAGCCCGGCTGTCCACCCATGCGGTCGGTCGGCGGGCCGGCCGGTGAGCGGCCAGCGTGAGATTTGGAGTCTGCAAGCTTTGATGTGGCTGAGCTGCTGCGTCACGCTCAGTGGAGCCACGCAGCGCGGCGGCCATATTGATACCCTCGCACAGGGGCAGAAATCAATCCTGCTGTGTGTGTGTGTGTGTGTGTGTGTGTGTGTGTGTGTGTGTGTGAGGGCAGCAGGTGATTTCTCTTCCTCCTAACTTCCTCTTTCTGCTGCCAGTGGCCCTGCTTCATAAAAGTGATGGTCAGTTGTTCAGTAAATCTGTCAAACACTTAATAAATAAGGAGAAGCTTCGTCGTCACAGCGCCAAAACATTTACTCACCTGCCCCCCGACAGCTAACAGGAGACACTACAGGTGAGTTATATACATCACAATCACAATCAAACGCCCGCAGCTGTTTACTTAAGTTCAGACGATCATTTTTGTATTTCAAGGTTTCTGATATTTTATGTTTAAATATGCATTTCCAGATCTGAACACTGGATGAAGACATTGCTTTATTTTGTTTTGACATATAGAGTCAAAAGTTTTGACAGAGAGACTTTTGGATATCTCTTTTTATGTCTCCATAAATCTGAAAAAGTAAAGCCATTAAATAAATGAGTTTTTCAATGTTTTTAGCAATAAAATGTTCTATAAATCAGGCTGTGAATGAACGAAGCCGTCTGTAAAATCTTTCAGATCATAGAGAGAAATGAATAGTGATAGTTTGGTGTCTGAGTGCTGCTGAAGTGGAGATTTCCTGCTCAGAGAACTGAGGAAAAAATCATTTTAAAGATACGGACTGTTAAATTCCAGACATTTGATTTTTAACTTAAGATATCACCATTTTTTTGTCTTACAAGCTGATACAGTCTTACAAGATAAATCTGTAAATGAACGATAGCTAAATGATGCAATATGCACTTATTTGCATTAACGTCCAGAACAGAAATTAAAGTGTATTTTGGAGATTTTGACGACATGTTATGGAAGCAGAACGGCTTCATTTCCGTCCTCACCTCTCAAACACAAACAGACATCGTTCTGACTTTGCTCAATAAAATGATATAAAGTGGAATAAAGTCAACGTTCAATCCACCAAAACGCTCCTTGAATATATCGACTGTTGGACAGTTTTCCAGGGGATCTGCTGAGGCTTATCGACGGTCTCCTGAGAATAAATCCTACTGATTATTCTTGACCTCTGACCTTTTTCCTCAGGCATCACCGTCAGGCCCGACTGTCACAGAGCTCCTGATCCTACAGCAGGATGCTGTGAGACTGAACTGATCATTTTAATGACCCGCTGCTAAATTATTATTGTTCCCGCCAGCAGTTTTGTATCGAGGGATGTGAATGAGAGGTTGAGCCTCTGGTGGGCGCTAAAGGGAGCAGTGGATTGTTAACACTTAGATGAGGACGTCTTGTGTTATTATTATATTATCAGGTTTTATTGCCACGTGAAATCAAACACACGTCATCATCTTGAAATATGATCTTTGCATTGAGCTGAAGACCATGTGATGTGGTTAAAAACTCCACAAATGATACTCAGGTTAACTCTGACCCTGGAAACATCCTCACTGCTTCACCAAGACGCCAATTTTCACAAAAAAACCCAAATCATCCAGCTGATGTTTGCAGTCCTGACAGTTTCACTTCAATTTACCATCAGCCTCCCAACATGGCTGCCAGTCAGGAGCTTTAGATTGCTCCTGTGAAGACTCAAACAGCTGCCACACTATCTGCCGGCTTTTTTTTGAGGCGTCTGGAGGAAATTTCCAACTGAGAATTCATTTGGCTGCTCACAACACGGAGCGAGCCGCAGGCTGGTGACTGTACCTTTTTCAAGCAGGAGCATCATTTCCTCGAGGAAGCTGGTGGGAACGAGTGTGGGCAGCGAGAAACTCTGAACACAAGCTGGTTTTTGCATATTTTCATTGGAAACGAGGGGAATCATCTCCGCTTCAAGAGTTTATGACTCAGTTAAAGGATTCAGTGACTGATGGAGATAGATGCCAGAAAATTCACTACTCTACTATTTTGTTTTCCTCGATGTAGGAATAAAGATTCAAAACTCAGTGGCCATGTTCACATCTGGTAATGAGGAGGAGGAGAAGAAGACGATGATGATGATGAGAAGGAGAAGAAGAATAAGAAGAGGGAGAAGGAGAATCACAACATCACCAGACTCCCTTAACAACTGTAGTGATTTTAAGAGTTGTTGAGTTGGAGACACTTTATAAACTGTGTGAAACTCTGTTTCTGACTAATTCTTCATTATTTGTTCCTTCTTGTAAATTCAGCAAATGTTCTACATGAACTTCTTTCTGTCTTTGTGTAGAAACATGGAGTCTGTTTGTTCCAGTGATGTTTATCTGCATATAGAGCAGGAAGTGAGATATGATCACAGGTGGGAACTCGAGATGCATGTTAATACCAGGCGCCTCTATCGCCTCCAAAGTGTCAGACTCAACATTTAGTCTTTTCTACAGGGATCAGCAGAGATGACTGAGGGAATGAAAATGCTGGAGAAAGTATCTAGACAGTGGGAGACGGTGGGGGTGATAATTAATACCAATAGCTGTGGAGGCAGGAAGGAGAGAAGACAATAGAAAGATGACAAGGGAGGTTTCTCAGCAGGAGAGCAAGAGAAGAGGACGTTGTCTGAACACAGAGTGATTATTAAAAGGCCATGAGGGAAGCAATAACCTTTATTGACCTTTATTAACCTTTATTCAGCTCTGTCATCCTTTATAAGTTTGTAGTGCACGCCACCGTGCAACATACACCCCCGCTCAAAAGCCAAATGGGAAGTATTCCAGTGGTAGCACGTCAAAATGCAAAATCCTGAAACTTAAGTGCTTCTTTCTTAAGTGTTAATGGTGTTGAACAACTTCCTGCTGTAGATATATCACCATGATCCATCCGTGAGGCAGCAAACATCTTCCATGTTGCCCCTTTTTTAAAAAACGGAGCAGGGAAGGTTGAGAGCGGGGAGGTTTTTAGGACGGATGAAGGGAGGAAGGAGGCGAACCAACGAGCTCCTTTAATCATCATCACGGCCGACTGACAGTCCCGCTCGGTCCGTACGGACTCGGCCAGACAGCCAAACCAAAAAACCCCATCCTCTCCTCGTATCCCTCAGCAATGAGCCTGTAATCTGAATAAATGGGCCCCCCTGCTCGGCTCACACTTATAATGGCTTCGCTCATCACACGGAGCGAGGAGGAGGGGATGAAGATGGAGAGGGAAGAATGGGAACACGAGGGGGTTAGATGAGGATTTAGTGAGTGTCCATGTGTTCAAAGTTGGTGTGTTTGTGCTTTGTTTAGTTGACTTTCAACCACAGAAAACTCTTCACATATCGATCCAGATGTCGTTCTTTTCTTTCTATTTACTTCCTGTATTTCTACGCTAACACACAGTCACTACATGGGTTTAAAGCTGCCATCATTACGAGTGTGAGTGAGTCAGTAAGTATGATTGTTTCAGGATGTTTATTCTGCACATTGAGTGGATCAGAGAATATAGCATGACATTAACTAGAGAGGATAAGTGTTAACAGGGAAACAAGAGGTACACGATCAATAATGTTGTGTGATTAAGTCCAAAGAAGAAGGTTTGTCTTCTGTTGTGTGTGGTTAACAAACCGAATCGTCCCTCTGGAGCAATTAAATTTGAATGGAAAACCGATAAGCCGGACGGTGATGAAACGTCTTTACTGTCATGACGCACCAACCATAAAAAACATTATCTTTAACTCACAAAACCGTTGTGGTGCTGGCAAAACTCAACGGACGTTAGCTCTAAACCAGAGTCAGGTGTCACTTTAACTCACTTTTAGCTTTGACAAATAAAACAGCTGCAGTGAAAACATTCATCTTCTTCTGAATCATCTGCCAGAATCAATCCCTGAAGGCACGGAGGACCGGGCCGTGCAGTACGCTGGACCATTAACACATCACCTTGTTAAAATAGTTGGTCACATAATTCGGGGGTTTTGGGGGAGGTGCTGAGTCACATCATCAATAAAATGGCGCCAACAGATCGCTGATTGATTCGGGGTTTCCAGCTGCTGGCCTCAATTGATTCTCAGAGGAGAGGAAGACTGAAGCTCCTGTTCTGTATTTCTCTGTTGTAGTGGAGAACCTGTCCATATGAAGTCATCTCAAGTTGAGTTATGACAATAAACATATCGTCCAAATATTACAGAATTCAAGTAGCTCCAAGGATGAAGCATGAGCGCTAACTGCTACGTGGCCCCGTTAGCTGAAGGATCGTGAACTTGGATCATGGGGGGGGGTCACCGCAGACAACCGGGCTCTGCAGCCTCCCAGTGAAGACGTCCGGACAGCAGACTGGGTCTGAACACGGACTCTGAGAGCGACGGAGGTCAGTCTGAAGACAGGGGATACACTACAGAGGTGATTTACAGCGGCTCTCCCCAGGACTATGAAGACACGGCAGGCGAAGACAAGAGAGGACAGAGAGAGAGAGTCGGACATCATCAGCGTGTAGAGCTGGAATATTTTCACGTTACTCTGTGAACTGAGGTTTTATTTGGACCGAACCAGAAGTGACTGTGGAGACAAACCAACACTGTTCTGCTGACTGTGACTCAGTTTATGTCCATTGACGTTGACGTTCTTCAACTGTATTTTTCTGTTTATACGGAAAATTGTTGTCAAAATATTTCCTTTCTAGACAGTTTGAGAGTTCTTGTTGTCTTATTAGACTGAGTAGTGGACCGGCCTCTCTTACATCTCCCAGCTGAACTACGGGGCTATCAGAAGGCACAACGAGGTATTACAAGAAAGGACAGGCAGGAGCTCGCTGGTTAGCATGCTAACCTCAGGATAACCTGTGCAGCACAGCAGACGTTAAAAACTGTTGATTGTTCACATTCTGTTTTAAAGCTAGAGTCCGGGTCAAACGAATCATATTGCCCCCTTAGACTTAAATCTTAATGATTGCTGTCTGCAGGTCATCACAAAACATTTGCACTCAATTCAAGTTGTGAAACTAAATTAACAAGCACAATTATATTTATCATCCAAACTCCACGCAGAAGTAAAAAATGTCCAAACCGTCTTGAGATGCACAAAAGGTTCTGAAATGGAACAATACAGAAATCACTTCCACTTCCAGATGAAAGCGTTGCCTGGCTGTAAAGATGACTGGCGTGCAGAGAATGAAAAGCAGCTCCAGAGAAAAAAACACGGCGAGTCTGAACACATCGAGCTCGACTCCACACAGACCTCGACGCTGCGTCGGCTAATTGGTAAGCGGTGTGGTGGGATCACGCAGCACGGTGTGTTTCTGCCACAGCACAGTCAGAAACACTCACTTTTTTCCAATCCTCCACTGACTGATCCCAATTACCTTTGAAGTGAGCACTTCAGTCGCATTTAATGATGAGATAAAAACAAAAAAAGGCTCATTAAGAAGCCATTAGCTGCTGTTAAAACCGTAACATTATTAACATTATTAAACATCTGTGGACGATGCAGGAAGTTAAATGTTTTGTCATCACACTTCAGTCTGTCACTCAGATGTCACCATGCTGGTCTGAGTGGGATTAAAATGGGCTCTTTGACGCACTTTGTTTCTGATTGGCCCACACGGTGCGCCCGCATCACAAAGCAGGATAATCAGACTCCATCTTCACTCCATTATTCAGATGTGTCACATCTGACACATCATCAGTCATCTGCATCATATTCAGTGGGCTGCAGCCGCCGTCCACAGAGCTGAGTGAAGATACGAGTCGATCTAAGTGTTGTTATTTCTGTAAGTTGATGTCGAACGAGCCGCACCATGATACTGAGGTGAGCGTATCTCAAAAACTACAAAGAGTTATACTGAATGTTTGGCAGCACTGGATTCAGAACAACTCGAATTTTTACAATTTAAAAAAACTAATTCATCTCCCAGTAGAGAGGTGGAGGGATGACGTATTTTTGTAGGCCAACCCAGAAGTTAGCATCGTCCTGGTTACTTCGACAAAAAGGCCTTACTGCACAATTACTATCCAGGTTTTCTATAAACTGATCAATGTACAAGTTGTAAAGTCAGAGTCAGAATAGTGTGTAACTAAAGTGGGCCTGTAAAGACGGACTAGTGAGTAGATGAGTCTCCGTGTTCGCTGTGAGGACGTTTAATGTCCCCGACGAGACACTTGTTAGCAACTAGCAACTAGCTTTATAATTAAACTGAGAATTTGTTGAAATACTATCGAGGTTAAAAGCAGAAAAGTGAGTAAGAGATAGTTATATATGTTTTACTTCTACCTACTCCTTTTCAGACACTGTTACTTTTGTTTTGTTTGTTTTTTATTATGTTGGTTTAATTTTTGTTTCAAAATAAAGTCCTTCATCATCATCATCATCATCATCAACTTATTTCCGGCATTTAACCAAAAACCAATTAAAATATCTCAGACTTTGAGACGAGGGGACTGGATGTGCTAAGATGCTAACTGATTTCTGGGTTTAAGGACTCGTTAGTACGGCGGTCTATTATTAAGGTATGATAAAAAGGTGAAATCAGACATTTTGATTCTGCCATCTGTAGCCACATGTGTCGACAGTATTCACTGCAAATTTTATGTTTCTACCTCTGACAGAAAGAAATCTGTGGGGCGTAACATGAGGTAAACCAATCAGAGTGTCTGTAGCATTGCTAGCCTCCGTCTCCTCTGTCTCCCCGTCCTCCGTCCCATCAACAGCAAAATGAGCAAATGCAACAGATTGGACAAGTGGATTAGTATTTTGATTAATGGAGGACGGGGTGCAGGTGGGTGAAATACATCTTTAATGAGGGAAATATTAATTACCTCACCATCTGTTACAATAGTTCCTCAAACAGACCAAAACTTCCAGTGCCAGCCCGACACGAGGAGGACGAGGAGGAGGAGGAGGAGGAGGAGGAGGAGGTGAATGGATCTTTGTTTGTGGCGTTCAGAGCAGCAGACATTTTAAAAAAAACAACAGTAATTTATTTTGTCCGACACGACGTCTCCTTCCATTGTGTAACACACAGAGAACACCGTCGATGGGTTTTATAGGGGAGCATTTATTTATCCAATTTGTCAGCGGTGTGACCACAAATAGAAATTCTGTTCACCTCCTCGCATTGTGTTGCACTGAAGGCAGATATCTCAAAACCCAGACAACAGTTAAATGATCCACCAGAGAAAGGAGAGGGAGCGCTGGTTTAATTCTAGGGAGCCGGTTCCTCCAGGAGTATTTCACATCAGATTTCAGGGGTCAAAACATCATAAAACTTTTAACAGCACGTTAAAAAGTGAGTCGATACGTTGAAGGGAAGCCAGGAAGTAAAATCTTAACAGCTCCTCCGCGTCCAAACACGGTTAATATCACCTGCAGACGGTTTGTCAGTTTCTTACAGACGCTTACCATTTGTTCACCTCCCGCAGTCAGAACCAAACTGTCGGCTCCACTCGGTGCTGTTTTTCTGTGGGGGTCCCTGCTGGTCTGAGCCGGATCAGAGGTTCATCGCTCCAACCTGACACAGGTTCATATCAGAGCTGGAGGGCAGCCCGACATCACAGCAGCTGTTGAATCAGTCTGAAGTCGAGGTTTTCATGTCGCTCTGCAAAAAAAACCCTGCTGGTGTTTTTCTTTGTGTCTTCTTGACTCCAGTTACTCGTTCATGACCGCGTGGATAACAAGGTACACAGTGACATCCTGTCCAGTCACACAACAACACAGTCTGATAGAGGAAAAATGTTTCAGTGATCAACAACACTGATTCATTCTTTTATTCTCTTTATTAAAATTCACTCCGAACCTGCAACAATCAGTCGGCTGCAGCAGTAACCGGGCTGGAAACCGCAAACAATGAGCGCGGCGCCGCGACATTACAAAGACTGCAAAGAAATAACACGGCGCGTGGCGCACGATAATGAAGACATCAGGAGAAATAACATCTTCACACGGAGGTTCAGGTGTTGTGTTTGTGTGTTTAATAGTGCAGCGCTTTGCTCTGATATGGAGGCTGTGAACTGAGGAGGCGGCTCACACACTGAACTGATGATTGTTAGAGATGTAATGGCTGCAGAGCCTTCAGCTCGTTACACGGGAGGTCGAGGCCATTTGGTGTCGCACAGAAGTCTAACTGCATTTTTACATTACAGAGAAAGAAGGTTAAAAGATTTGCCACAAAGGAAATAACAAGACTGTAGTGGACCATTATTTTCATAAAGGACTGACAGATGTGATGGTATCAGTGTTTATGTAACAAGAAACTGCAGAACTATGGACCAAGACTTACATGAGACAGCACATGAGGGTGAGGATGTCTGTCAACGGCTACAATATCTGACGAGAAACAGCCAAATACATACATTCATTAACAGCATATTAGATAAACCTGACACTGTGTGACCTCTAAGGACACTTAAATATAAACTTATGTCATGTTTGGTTTTGCCTCTGCTGTGAAGATATTGAGAGAGCGACTGAGTGCTTAATCCCAGCCTCTCCAGCACGCTGCCAGCGACTTCTGCCATAAATAAAAATACATACTGACACGAGATTCAAAAAGTGACAGACTCCAGCAGCAGTCCTGCACTTTGGCTTGACAGCATTTAATACCAAGTGAGTCCAAAATGTCCAAACGAAGCACACATCCCAGGGGCAGTTAAAAAAAGAAAAGATGGTGCAGCTGAGGTGAGAAGGACGACAGGAAAGCGTCGAGCTCCTCATGAACGAGGAAGATACAAAAACAGCCAAAAGCTAAAGATGTTTCAAACCAGAGCGGCAGCAGACGCTCAGCTGGGCAGCCGATCACACCGAGACCTCAGAAGTTTTTCACTTTGTTGGAGCAACAGTCCAAAACTTAACCTAAAGAAGAGAAACAAATCCTCCTCCCTTCAGCCTGCTTCAGTCCAACTTCTGCTGAGAAATGTTAATCAACTAATTCAAAAGAGGGACAACGGGCTGTCCCACCAGCTCAGCTGGTAGAGCGTGCTCCCCAGGCTGAAACATGTAGAGATGAATGTGACCGACACTGATGGACGACATAAAGAAACAAAACCACGACTTCTGCTCCAAAAGAGCCGGTTTGTCAGAATCGTCGTCCAACCAGCAGAAATCAAAAGTTGGCTGTAAACATGAAAACTTCCAGACTCTCCGTGTGCTGTTGGGCTCCAGTAAAGTCCTTGAATGCCTCCTGTTGGGAGTTAAACAGCGTCCTATCACCGAGGGACAGATGTTCCCCTCTCCATGCGATGAGATGGGAGGTGGGCAGGACGTAAAGGAGGCTCGAAGAAAAGAAATCCCATCTGCCACCGAAGAAACGGTTCAGTTTGATTGTCTTTCAAACTGCACAGCTGAGTATTTATGGACATTTCCACAGCCTGAGGATGTGACGCAGGGAGAGAAAAGTTCTCCTCGGCAGTCTCGCTGGTGTCCGTCGCTCTTGATGTTCACTGAGCCACCGGTTCAGTTATTACAGCCTTCAGATCCTGGCCCTGCAGCTACTGATGCACTCTAAATCACTCTGGATAAGAGGATCTGAGAGGCTAAATGCCTGCATCTGTCTATATCCTTATATTGTAATTGCCACCATCCTGTATTGATTACGCTCAAAAATCCATTGAGCCTAATGTGATTTCATTAAGATACAGTCCAAGTAAGCTATTCCAAACAAATACAGCAGATGGGAGGGGTTGATCTCTGAAGTTTTGCTGCAACATCCGCTCAAGAAAACCTTCTCCAGAGCCACATAACATTGAAAATCATTGAGGGGGCCTGCAGCTACTCCTAATACTTTATCAATCGTGTGTCTATATGTATTCAATGTGCATTTACAACATCAGGTGAGTGTGAAGGAGAGCTGAAGAGATCCGGTGCAGACACACTGAACTGTTTCAGGTTTAAATCCATGGTTGAGGTCGTGCAGTTAGCATCCATTCCTGCAGCCCAGAGGACAATTTCTGTTTTTGTTTTGGACACATCGGGTCATCGATGCTCTTTGTGTTGGCAAAAATCGATGATTACAAATTGGTCTCAAAGTTCTTTAAAGTTTAGCAAACAAACATCCTCTCAGGCCAAAACTCAACAAGGAAAACAATGCCAAAAACTATATTTTTCAAAAGGTTAAGAAAAACAGTGAAATGTCCTGCAGTGATGTTTGTCACGGTTTGACCTTTGTGTTTGTAGTCAGACGCATGAAGTTTGAGCCAAGAATGAAAAACTTCAACCAAACAAACTCGAAGGATTCAAGAGAAAAGACTAAAATATTAAAAACTGGACACCTAATGTGAGGGTATGATTAAAGCCACATGAAATCACTGAAGTCATCTCTCTCTGTAATCAGTCAGTAAGTATTTCACTGCTGGAGGGATGGACACAAATATTCTTCACATTTGCGCATCGTGACCAAAGAAAACAGAGAAATGGGCTGTGGTGGTCCAACACCCAGAATGCACTGCAGCGCACACTGGTCCAATAAACACTCAGAGTCCGTTTGAAACAGAAAACTGTCCAGCTGGAAACAAACATATCATATTACAGCTAAACAGCCAATAAAATATGTGCAGGATTTTGATCGATGGTGTTTTCAGGCTGTTTTCACTGCAGGACAGTCTGGCACTTACATCTGGTTCATGAACTCTCGAGGTTGGAGCTACAGTTTGATGAAATATGCAGCGTAGTATCAGATTCTTGGTTTATAGATTAATCAGCACTGCCTAGTTTAGAAAGTTTGGTGAGACGCCATCAATCAATCACAAAATGTGTCATCTGTCTGACCTCCGGCAGCAAAAACGTGGGTGAGAGAAGGTTAACGTGGTTCATTTACAGTTACTGGTCGATGTTTGCACCTACAGGTGGCTGCAACAGAAGATATGTCTCCGTGGTTATAGAGTTTAAATTTAATCCGAGGCTCTTCTTGTGTTGTCTCGGCTACTGTCTGGTTGTCAGTCAGCTCGAGACGGGCTGATGATGGTTATTGCTTCAAATAGCTCTGAAATTTAATGTCTTGATTTGCTGATGAGCAAAGAGGCGGAGAAAAACTCCAGTCTGACAGGAAACCAGTGAAAATACATGAATGATGGAGCAGCTGTCTCTACCAGAGGAAGAAAATAGCAGCATTATCTCAGTTTATCACCTGAAGAGCCGAACCTGTGTGAACACGTGTGTTTCTTTGAGTCGCGTCTGAATAAAAGAGCAGGTGAGTCATCGAGAGGCCGCCGTGATACAGAACCTGAAGATGATCTCAGTGCTGAAGACAAAAGAAGACACAGACGTCCCATCAAACGCTGCGTCATCACCCCAACAGCACGGAGAAAGAGAAGAATAACATCCAGGTGTCAGAAAGAGTTCAGAAAAGACTTCCAAGTATTTCAGACAATAATCCAAAGTTTCCATTAAAGCTCCCGATGTGTTCAAAGACAGAGACAAACCTTTAAAAACATCCACTTATCTTTCTCACCTGTGATACAAACATCACTACGACCCTCACTTCATTAAAGCAGCATACTGTGTGTGTTTACACTGTGTGTGTAAGAAATGCTAATTATCTCAAGCATCAAGTCTTCAAAACAAGACCAAGTTCAGTCAAACCGCTGCTGAGGAAAGCACCAAGCAAAGCACAGACATATTTTGCAGCTGACTGACAGACAACGCTGCTAAAAATACTGCGGCTAAAACCAAAGCAAAGCAATCAACTCATCACGTCAGATCACCCTCAGCATCTATTCTCATCTCCTCTAGATGGAGGATATGAAGGGAAGCGGAGGCGGTTGTCACTTCCTGCCACATTTCAAATTAGTTTTACAGTCAACAAAAGCGCATCATCATCATAGACGACCCGCAAAGATACAATTCAGCACGTTTACCGACATGGACAGAGTTAAAAATGGCTGCATTTAAAAGAACATCTGGCTTCATCCAGATGTGCCAGTGCAAATTTCAAGACTTTGATGATCCACAGCTGAAAACAAAAAAACTAAATCAGCCAGACAATCCTCAACCCAGCCGCTCACTCACCATACTCGATGTCGTAGAAGACGATGAACTTCTGCCAGCGCAGCTCCTCCACCAGAGTCAGCATGACGTCGTTGAGGCGGACGGGCGGCCGGGCGGCCAGCGTGTAGCGCTGCCCGCCGGGGCTCGGGTTGAACTGGCAGGCGGTCCGCGGCGACCCCTCGCTGTTCCTCTGGATGTACAGGTGAGGGATGTGCATGGCGTCCGTCAGGGACTGCAGCGCGCTGGCCGACGCGCAGCCCGTCGAGGTGACCAACGCCAAGATGCCCTGGTTCATCAGCTCGCAGGCTGCAGGAGGAGGAGGAGGAGGAAGAAGAGAGAGCTGATTAATTTGAGGTACAAAATGACGCCTTTTACAAGTAGATGAAGAAAACACAAAACGCTGAATTGCAGAAATTCTGAAGCACACAATAATAATCAGTGCCGAGGGATGAAAGGCTGCAAAGACCTCGACAGAAGCCCAACTCTAATATGAAATAATGTCCTGACCTCTTATTGCTGCCCTGTCGTAAATCTACAGCACAGTCTGACAGCTGAAACCATTGTTTATCCCTGACCCGACCTGCTTCTGAACTGAACCTGCAGCCCGTCTCTGAATCCACAACAGAGCAGAAACTCGTTTGATTAAACAGGCCACATACCAAGTCTGCTGAGGCTAAGCTAAAGGTTAAAATGTGCCTGACATGAGGAGGTCGACTGACAGCTTCATCTAAATGCCACAGCGTGCTGAGCTGTCGAGCTATCAGCAGCGCTCGTGTGGAAAAACTATAAAAACCCCTCAGGGATCAGAATATACAGGAGACAGGACCATGTCCCCGAATGTGAGCGAGCTTAGTTAGATAAATAAACCAGTCTCCTAACCCTAACACAAGTCAGCTAGCATTGTTGAGTCAAAATCAGCAACCTGGAGACAAAACCGACACCATCAAGGTCCGTTCAAAGAAGCAGATCTTATTAGCATGCTGCTAAAGCTACTTCAAAGTTCTGTGACACAAACCAGCAGACCTGCAACATCAGAACACCTGCAGCTCCTCTCACCTCTCCGCTCAGCGGCAGCCATGTTGTCACGGCCTGTTTAAAGCTCTTACAGTGACTTCACCTCATACAAACATCATTTCCCTTCAATCCTTCTCAACAGGCTGCATCTTTGATTTCCACAACAGTTCTTTGACCTTTTGCTTCTCAGGAGATTTAAGCTCTTTCTCCTCTCTGAGGCCCGTGGATCTGCAAACACCGCACAATATGAGGCCTCAGATATCTGCCGCCATCGTCCACTTCCTCTCTGCCTGAAGCCGTCCTACGTGAGGCCTGCTCACAAATGTTTGGGGTCTGGACTCTAAAAATGTCTCTTTATCTTGATTACAACCGTGTTTTCCTGTCGACATGCTCCCTCCCTATGGACAGCCCTGACTTTAAAACACCACTCTGCTCCTGTCCTCAGTACAGCGCTGCAGGGATGACCAAAGTTTATGTTTACTTCCCCGTTTTTGTTTTTGATCGCCACTTTTATTTCTGATGTGTAAATGCAGTTGGCAGAAGTGAAAAGCTAACCGATAACAACGTTACTATAAACTGATCGATGCACAAGTTGTGAAGTTATGAGCCTCCGTGTAAAATCTCTTAAGCTTGTGTAAATCACAAACCTTATTTCAGGCCTTCACTGTAACTCAAAAAAACCCATAAGCTTCAAGATCAGGAAACAGGAAGTGCAGAAACACTAACTCACTCTCAGGTTTTCCGACTCACTCCTGCTGGAACAGTTACACTCTTCATGACTTTTTACATTCTCAGGAAGCGTCAGTATCATCTCCCACCTCCACCTTGCACATTTAAAGTCCTGTTTAACTAGATATTGAGCTCCAGGATCCCTTTTTTCTGTACGTACACACACACACACACACACACACAGTGCTGAGGCAGCGTGACGCTCCCAGCTAATCATTCTCTCTCTCGGCTTCCCTCCTTTTGAAGCAGGTACATCAAACCTTGTTATTGGAGCCACAAAAGTCAGAGCAGGAGGCCAAACTGCAGACGCCACAGTTTGAGTTTCCCCACGGAGCCCTGACTTTACCCTGCGCTTCTAAAAAACACATTTAAATGTTAGCAGGACGGCAGTTGTGTGTTCAAACATTTAAAATGACTGATGATTATGCTTTCATAGCACGTAACCTTTCACTGTCCTCCAGAAGTTAAGTTTATTAACTACAGGTGGATATTCTGCGTGAGGTCGAGGCAACAAAAACCTTAGTCTTTATTTTTTAATAGCTCGTCCACACAGAAGCATCCAGATATACACAATTCACGATGAGCGCCGTGTTGTTTGTAATGTTTTGATGAAACATTTGATTTTCTCAATACTTAACCAAGGCCAAGGCCCCAAACTTATTCAAGTATTTGGAGTTGTCTAGACAGAACCATTATCGTGCCTCGAGAAGGAAAACAAACATGTTTTCAGTGAATGATTGGTAGGACATGGAGGCTGAACATCTTCAGCCCAGTTGCAAGAATTAAATACTGACATTTTATGTTGTTTATGTTCTGCAAACCAGTTTTCAACATGCATTCATACATATCAACACTTCTACAGTACGTGTCATATAATGTTCAGATTACATGTACATGAGAACTATCATGGCAGGACGGCTACCGAGCCAGAGACCACTGTTCAAGATGGTGTTTCAACATCTGTAAGCACGAAACCTCTGGATGTGTTTAATGCAATGTCAGGGCAATTTTCAGCCGCGTTTGTGGCGAGAATACAGGATATTTTTAAGGAGACGCTGCAACAAAAACTGACATTTTTGACGGCCATGTCGACGCCAACGAAACTGGATATTTTCAACAAGACGCTGGGACTTTTTCCAGCTGTGTTTGTGGCAACAGAACTGAATATCTTGAACAAGACATTCCAATATATTTTCAAACTGGGCTTATGGCAACAGTGACAGATATTTTTAAGGAGTCATTGGGACTTTTTCCAGCTGGGTTTGTGGCAAAAAAACTGCCATTTTTTACAAGACGTTGGGACATTTTCCAGCCATGTTTGTGCCAACAAAACCTCGTATTCACCACGAGACTGCGGGACATTTTCCAGCCATGCTTAAGGCGACAAAATTGGATATTTCCATCAAGTCGTTGGGACATTCTCCAGCCGTGTATGTGACAAAAATACTGCAGATTTTTAATGAGTATGTTAGTGGCAACAAAACCGAATATTTTTTAAGAAGACATAGGGACCAAGGAAAGACAAAACATGACAAGTTGCAACGTATCCGTGCCAACATTTATCCTGGTGATCGGGTTCACATTCAACACTGTTCCATCACAAACTGCTGTGAACTCCCATGCAGGTTAACACTGATGTCTTTAAACCATGAATCAGAGGTTGTAACAGCTGAATGGTTTGATTTGGAAGACGCTGATGAAAAGTTTGATAACTTTTCATTTCACAAACTACAGAAACAGAATGACCTGTTTATTACCTTTTAAACGCTACAGTGAAAGTTTCCGCCTGTCGTCGACTTTTAAACCACTTTTCCTTCACAACACCTGCTACAGTAACATTTGCAAAGCCACGTGGAGATTCCTTTCCCCCTCCGGTGTTCACCCCTGACAGGCAGACAGCCGCAGTTTAAGCCTCTCGCAGCCTTTTCATCTCTGGTTAGAGCCCGACTTTCTCTGCAGGAGAAGATCTGTCCGGACTAAAAGGTCAAGAGACGCTCCAAAGGGCAGCAGGCATGTTTTGACTGAGCTCCCACCAGGGAAATGTTAAAATAAACCACACATTTATGCAGAGGCAGAGGAGCATGAAGCATACCCAGGTAGCCTTCCAGGAAAAACTACCAAGAATAAAAAAAGACAATGCAGCGGTGGAACAGCTGGCTGGTCGCAGAGACCCTGCAGCTTAATGTTTGATGAGTCAAACTTGGCTGAACTCGGGCTGAATCTCTCCGAGTAGAGAACAAACAGAGGACAGAGCCGTGGAGGAGCGCGTCGACATTCAGCTGTTTTCTAAATGTACGAAATTCATCTTTATTAACAGAACGACATTCGGTTTGTAATTCGTGCTTCGTCAGCATCCGGCGTCGCTCAGGAAGAGATGACGAAGCAAAAAATCCCACCGACTGAATTTAAATTGTCTCAAAGATAAAGAGACAAATGTGGCTGCTGTGAAAGTGGAGCTAATGAACTTGCACTGGAGCATTTAGGGTGTAATCTTGTATTAAATTAGTAAGTGTTTTTTGCTAAAAGCCCACCAGATAAGATTGGAATCGGACTCATCGGGTCAATTTAATAAAAAATAAATCAGTCTGTCACAGCTGATCCCTCACATGATGGAGGTCACAGCTGCAGGACGACTCCGAGTGTTTCAGATGAGCCTGAAGGAGCTGCTCATAATTCAGCCGTCTGTGTCGCTAGATTATTGTTATATTATTCTGAAAGTTATAGTTATTTTTTATAGTTATTGTAATAAATGATTCTGAGTGATCCAATCAGACTTTAGCACTTTAGACACAGAAGCAGACAGGCTGGTACAGCCATGCTGCCACAAACTGACACTTTTTACAAGGAAACAAACAACTTCCTGTTTTCATTTAATGCTGAATTTACAAGAAGGAGACAATGATTCAGAATCTGTCAGAGACAGAGTTTCACTACGTTATAAAGTTTGTTTTAACTCAACAACTCTTAAAATCACTACATTTGTTAATGGAGTCTGGTGATGTTGTGGTTACTAGTTCAATGAAACAGTGTGTTCACAAACATCTGCTGCTGACACCGGCAGGTTAAGAGAGCCCTCCTCCTCCTCCTCCTCCTCCTTCTCTTCGTCATCTTCTTCTTTTTCCTTCTTCTTTGTCCTCCTCATCCTGTTCTTCTTCTTCTTTCTTCTCCTTTTCTTCTTCTTCTTTCTTCTCCTTTTCTTCTTCTTCTTCCACAGTGGATGTCAGTTGAGTAGACGGTCCTTCAGCTGGACCGTGGTCACATGTACGTGGTCACATGTGGACGTCCACTTGTCATCCCGTCCCTCAGACTGGATGATAACACCAGGAGTGAACCGGGCTGTAAGTGACTCCTTTCACATCAGTCTCGTCACACTGTCAGAGTCAGAAGTCGTGATGAGTGCAGCTCTGAGGATAAAGAATAATAATTTCCCAGACTGCTTTCTGGTTGTGATCTTCAATTAAACGAAGATCCATAACAGGTCACGTCTTGTGTTGATGTCTCTCCACATGACAGGAACAATCACATGTTTAATGAGCCTCGGAGCGTCAGAGACTCAAACTCACAGTCGGTCTTGCACTGAAATCACTGAGGACCAATTAGCATAATATACTAGAATGGGACTAATAGGTTTGGAGGCTTGAGAAACACAACGCCGGTAGCTGTTGGGAGAACTCACTCAGCAGCCCGGCTGAAATGATTTGGGTTTGCGACGTGACTCAGTCGCTCTATGGCTCCGCGGTGAGTCATGGATTCATCTGTGCTAAATGAAGCCTGCGCAATATTTAGCCGAAGCGACTCCCTGTGCATCCTAATGACACTTACAGAGTGACTCCTACCAGACGGCGGGAGACAAAAACCATTAGAGTCGGAGCGAGACAAAGATCTCCCCTCCTCCTCCCCTCCGCCCTGCTCCTTATCACTGTGATCTTTATCAATATCTTACCTCCAAATTAGCTCACAGAAACAAACTCATCTCATCCTTGAGCGGGGAGGTTATGGATTTGTACCAAATCCCTCTGCGTGTTATCGAGGCCTCTCAGACGATGCAGCAATGTCTGAGGACGTTATGGAAGCAGGGACATGTTTTATAATGATGTCTGAAAATCACATTCAGAGTACTCAGTATGTAAACATCCTTACAGCTCAATGCAGTTCACACAGATGGTTGTCAAACATGAGAATATCTGCGTGTGTGTGTGCGTGTGTGTGTGCGTGTGTGTGTGTGCGCGTGTGTGTGTGTGTGTGTGTGTGTGCAGTGTAATGAGGGAGGTGGTTATGCAAAAACCTGACATGCAAGTTGAAAAGCTACAGACGAGGAGAAAAAAACACCACATGGGAACTAATGACATTTTAGATAATTTCTGCAGCTTCTGGTTACTGATGCAACAAAGGAAGATGATTAAGTTTCTTGTGCACAACCAGGAAGTAAAGCAGGAAGTAAAGCAGGAAGCTGGAAAACCACCGTTGCAGCTCCGGCAGTCTGGACTCTTCCGTAAGCAGATACGCCAGGCTTCTGTTTCTGCCGGAAGCCGGAGCACGACGCACCAATTCAGCTGAATTCAGCACAGAGCAGACAGGAAGTCACACACCGAAACAACAACATAACATCCGGTTAATTTTCAGAATAAAACGCTCACTTCCCGGGTAAGAGATGAAGTTTTTTGCTTAACTCGCAACGGTTCTTCGAGACTGGTAAGTAAACAGCTAATGTGGTTATTTAGCAATAGCTAATAAAGGTAACTAACTGTATCACACTAATCTAAGTTTGCTTGTTGTTGAGTAAAGAACAGGAGTGGACAGATTTCCTGGTGATATGCTGCCAACAACCTTTTATGAGTAAAGATTTTACACTTATTATATTTACTCTCAAAACCTTTCTGGTCAAAAGAGCATCAATCAGATGTCTTGTCTTCTCGGTTTGACACTGATGCCACGAAACACTTTAAACTCAAGGTTGAACTTCTAACGTTAGCTTCAAACTGCAGATTAAACTCTATGATTGGATGGATGCTCAGTTGTCATGGATACCTGCCTCTGAAACAGAAAGTGATTGGACCTTGAGTTTCGATTGTTTCGTGAGACTGTTTCAAGGTTTTCACTGTGACTTTATCTCTGTGTGAAATCCCTTTAATGTGTGTGTTGGCCTGATGATCACACATCCAGGTGAGGGTCTGTGAGAGCGCGGCTGTCTTAGTTATTTATGGTTTTTCCATTATGATTGTGCACAAGGTCAAACATCGACCGGAGTCGAGCTTCTGCAATAACCAGGTCCACGTCAGAGATAAGAAGAAGACATGAAAACAAGGTGTTTCCTGCTGATGGACAGTTAAAGTGTGCAGATGCTCTTCTCCTCATCATCTCCATTATCCTGCTGCATGGACTTAAACAGTATTAAGTCTTATCACATCAAATTCAGTGTTCAGTTCTTGTATTTCAGCTTCCCCTTCGTTGCTGTGTACTTGAGCTGCACTTAAGTCTCAATCCTCACTCGTGCTGCTCTACCAGCTTCCCACTTTCACACAGATAATATGCTTATTTCAAGTAAAACAGTATGAAATGTGAAGAGTGCTATTTTTGGCAGGTTACCAGCCAGCATTAAGGTCCACCTTCTGAAAATCTGGGATTTACTGTCTGCTGGTTGCACTCGACGAAGTTAGCTTCCAGCCAAACCTCGACCAGCTGTTAACCAACACCGGCCGCCGCTCCGGCTGAGAAGCAGCAGCATTTGGACGTCTGAGTGTCTTTTCTTAAAAACCTACAGAGCCTCAGATATTCTGTTTTTCTTGCATCATGTCGATAACACAAGAATCTGTGATGTTTCTAATGTACACGTTTATCAGATCATCTGCTCCTCCTCGATATCCACCTGCTGCTTCCTGTTAATCCCACCTCCACCTTTTTTTTTTCACGGTTTCTGGCTCCGTGCATTAAGACGGCGTCTGGATTGTTTTGAAGTTACTATGACATAATAAGAGGGGAAATGAGATTCATTCATGTGTTGCGCCGAGGCCAGGGAGGCACAGATAATCGATCTGCGGTGGAAATAGATAGCCAGCCCGGCACAACAAAACAAAAGGATTAGTGCTACGAGACACGGCCTTATTGAACAGATCAGTGGCACGAGACAAAGCAGGAGGACGACGGGGGATTCTCCGTTTCTTATTCTCTCTTTGTGCTCCTCTATCTCTAAATCCCTCACTTCTACAGATACAGTATTAATCCACAATATTCCCGTGGTAATTATGGGATTTATTTCGCTGCTGTCGATCAATCAAAAGATACTCACAGCATGAGTCACAAAAACGCCTCTTCATTCTTTTAATTTTTTTAACCTTCCTGCAAACTGAAGTCATCATCTCTGGAGCAAAACAGTGTTGCAGCATGACGGAGATCGATAGAATAATCATCAATAATCGTTAATAAGTTGTATTTACACCCTTTTTTAGGACAAAATCTTTGCTGGAGCTCGACCGTGTGTCGAGGGTGTAAATGACATCTTCTCAATTCAGTTTGGGATCTTGGGGCTTCCAGAGACGCTGGGCGAGCTGCATGGAGCCATTTTATGGGGCTGAGTAGATACCGACTGAGTTTTCATGTTTGGGTTTCTTATTTTTTGACCCGTCGAACTTCTCTGCAACCCAATCAGCAGTTTAAATCTTAACCAAGTACGATTCTGCAAAACCACAGAGGAGTTAAAACTGGACGATTCTTGGTTTTGTTTAGGTTGAATTTTTTATTTCTCTCGTCACAAACACACAGTTTTACACCTGCTGGTGTCGTTACTGTAAAAATATCCAGTGTTGTGACTTGACTTGAACAACGCCACCACCTTCGCCTCCACCTGCTGCTGTCACAGGTGGCTAATAAGCGGATCATGTGAAGGTGTTACGTCATGTTTGGTACAAATGTCAACCTCAGACGTTTCTCTGGTTTGGAGAAGTTACCTGCTGACTTAATATCCTGGAGACTGGACTGTCTTTGTGCTGATACCGTGTTTCCAGATGTATATTATAATTATTATTATTATAACAAAGTGTTTATCCACATTATGATAGAGCAGAAGTGAGCAGTGAGCAGTAACATCCGTCTCACCATCACTTCAAGCTCGTCCCACTCCTCCTCTGATTCTCCGTCTTCATCTCTTTTTTCTGACATCTGTCTCTTGTTTCACCATCTTGATGTCTCAGTCTGTCTCCTCCCTCCCTCGCTTCCTCCAGGGCTCTTTGCTTCGCTTCCTACTGTGTTTCTTTTCATCCTCCTCTGTAGTTAATCTCTCCATCAGCGCCTCCCCTCCCCTTTGTCTTACTCTTACACTCTCTCCAGCCGTTCCTCCTTCGTTCCTCCCTCCCTGCCTTCATCTCCTCGCTCTCCCTCCCTGCTCCTCCTTTCATTCATCTTCTGAACTTAATGTTTCTTTTAGTCAGTTTAATTTCTTTTCATCTGGATATTTTCAGCCTAAGTGTCTTTATAGTATTAGCGCATCGAGTTTTATCATCCGTGGCTCCGGGGGGAGTTGAACCTCAGCTCTGGCAGCAGCAGTGCCTTGCTCTGCCGACTGAGGAGAAGAAATTAGTAATATTTAAGGAAAACTCAAACCCTAAAACGGCAATTGGTAAAACACTTTCTCTCTCACACACACACACACACACACACTCTCTCCTCCCTCTGCGTTCAACATGGCTCCCTCCGCCCTCAGAGCTCATTTTTCACCTCGAGCCGATGGGGTCTTAAATTCTCTCATGCTTAATTAAACTATCTATCTCCATGGATCTGTAGCCCCATTACCCATAACACCCGGCACCATCACAACACCACCCCCTCCATCACCTCCACCTCCAGCCCCCCGACGGTTCTCAGTGCGGAGCTGCTGCTCGACAACGCTGCTGTTAATAAGGGGATCGAATGAATGACCTGTAAAGATAATAATGCTGCACACAAGGACTTTATCACGGCCGACAACCTCCAACCTCCAACCTCCAACCAACCAATGCCCTGTGGAGTGTGTGCGTGCGTGTGTGTGTGTGTGTGTGTGTGTGTTTGTATACCCATGTCTCCTCATTCAGCCTTACACCCTCAGGTGTGTACGTGTGCATACATGTTCCTTCTATAATAGGACACGCTGAGAATTGAGGACCAGATGTTTCAGGGATGATGAGTTCAAAAGAAAATATGAAATCGTGCAAAGGAATAAAACTCAAGACAAACATAGTAATATGAACAAATCCTCCTTTCATGGTTCGTCTGTACCATCACACAGTGGAAACCGTCAGTGTGGAGGTCCATGTAGCTCCAACACCTCGCCCTGCCCCTCTATCCCAACACGAATCAGCACACCGAGCACGGTGTTCATGTACTAATGAATGGTGTTGCCTTGTATTTTACAAAAAGGACATTATGCTAATGTTCACAAGATCATCAGAAGGAGGTCAAGTCGATGTTGCCTGCACAAAATAAATGATTTTGACACCGGCGCCTGAGTTTCTGGTTTCAGCTAAATGTTGGAAAGCTGATATTTATTTTTTTTACTCTTTAGTCACAAAACCAAAGACCAAATGTTACCATGAACAACAACAACGAGTCGCAGCCCAGTCGGTAAAATAAAATGTTGGTATTTTATGTTTCTACAAAACACAGATACATTCCTGTTTGTACGTTTCATACGTGTCACACAGTCACATTTTATGAGCTGACTTTCATGTCGGGAGGTTGCGTGGTAATAATCTGTAATAATCTGTTCTCCCTGCGTCGTTTCAGATGGATTTGGTGATTTTAACTTCATTACTTGCATTGTTTTTATCTTCCTTTTGTCTCATTTCTTTTTAAATATTTGTCTTATGCTGTGAATCACTTTGTAAGGTTAGTTTTGCTGCATAAAATTTTAGATTACACCCACCAGCTCATCAGTGGCTGCTGTCCAGTGATGTTTATGGACTTTTTTTTAATGAATATCAATATCTCCTTCCCACTGACAAAATGAGCTGTGGTGCTGTTAGATAGAAAGCTATGATGGTCTGAATAATCTGTCTTTAAAAAAAACCCAAAATGAATCCTGGCAGAACATCTCAGCTCGCGGTGATTGGGGTCTATTAATATGGTCTGTATCGGTGCGAGCCTCGGTGGAGACGGAGACAACAGGACGAATTGGAGGAGTTGTAATCAGTAATGACTTTCAGGCCTGGACAGCTCTAATGTGCTGCAAACAAAACAAAGCCATTAGCTGTATCGAAGCTCCGTCTCGTCTCGTCCCTCTCTCTGTATTTCTTCTTAATTCACACAGACTCGCTCTCTGGATGCTGCTATCGAACCTGAATGTCAGAGTGGTTTCTCTTCGGACGGCGTTTTGTTTGTTTTCTCCTGAAGTGCAAAGACAAAACGGTCCCGGTTGTGTACGTGCAGCGTTAGCAGGAGTAACGACCCGATTGCTTTTTTTAAAGGAAATGCAGAGCAGGAATCCTGAAGCCGCCTCGACAGGTAAAACAACCTGAGCTCACATCGCTGCTGTCTGCCCCTGAAGCTCTGCTCTGTATTCATTCATTCACCACCAACCAGAACCAGCTGCCTCCTGTGAGCGGGCCGAGCTCTGCAGGAGGACCTCAAACCCACGAGACTGCAGCCTCTTTATTAAGAGCTTTAAACAATGTGTTATGTCAAGATTTAGGAAAATGTATAGAAAACACCATCAATACACCTCCATGGGCGGGTTTGAAAGGTTTCAGCTCAGTCACCAGGACAAAGACATCGGCTATGCACCATACTGACATCTGTACAAACCCTGTTATTACCTGACTTTAATGTCGGGAGGTGGAGGGGGCAGTGGAGGACAAGGTAACAAGGCAACAAGGCTGCCATTCACTCATTCACTCAACTACAGGTCACATTATGTATTACATGTGCAATAAACGAGATATTGAGTAAGGGCTGAAACAGGTCAGAGTGACTTAGCCAGATGTGTTTTTATGTCCGTTCAAGTTTACGCTTCAGCATTCGTAAGTGAGAAGCCACTGGATGTTTTTAAAGAGACTTCAGGACAATTCCCAGCCCCATTCATGGAGACAAAAGCCGGACATTTTTGATGGGAAGTCGGGACATTTCCAGCTGTTTTTTTGAGTGAAAACACAACGTTTTCCCAAGTGGTTAACCCTAACCCTTACCAAGAGAGAGGGATAGGAACTGAACCTGATGAATGTAAAGTTTTTAATTTATCTGTGGTTTTGCAGGAGCGTTTATCACAGCAAAAACTGTAAAAAACAGTAATTGTCGTCAGATTATCAAATTCCCAATTGTCCTTGAACTAACCACTTGTTTAATTCTGATGTAATAACCTTTGATTGATACAGATAAATATTTTTTAAAGCAAAGATTTGAATAAAATAACTGATACCGGTTCAACAAGACAGTCCTCTGGCAGCACCGCACAGTCAGAGGTTCTGTCGGCCTCAGGTTCTGAGTGATGACGGCTCATTAATATGACTGACGGGACGAACAGCTGACAGGAAGGAGGGGCAGGGCCAACAACACAACACCTGTCTCCAGGTGAAATATGGCCGCTTCAATCAAACTGCAGCGTGACACAAGGACGCAGCTCGATGCTGCATTCAAGGAATACCCGGAAGTCTGCACGACAGCTCATGATGTAGCGGTGAGGACGTTACCTGAAGGTCACACAGGTGAGGCCATCGTTAGCAGGAATTAAACACCAACCCTGACACCATTAACGCCGTGTCCTACACACGAAGACCAACAGGCGTGTGCGTTAAACGTGCAGGCGTGTGCGTTTGTATCAGGTGGTGAGAAGGGAGAGTGTTACAGTGAGAGGTAATGATGTATTAGTGAGAACAGCATCGTCTGGGCAGGTTATTCATCACAGTGAGACAGCTGAGGGACAGAGCCATCAGTCAGACTGTGCTACAACACAACACAGAGACAGACACAGACACAGAGACAGACAGAGACACAGAGACAGACAGAGACACAGAGACAGACAGAGAGACAGACACAGACACAGAGAGACACAGACAGAGAGACAGACAGGAAGGTGTCACGATAGAGCAATAAAGAATAAATAACAACAGCAGATCAGATCACGAGACAGACAGACACAGACAGACAGACAACAGCAGATCAGATCACGAGACAGACAGACAGACAGACAGTCAGTCAGACAGACAGACAGACAGACAGACAGACAGACACACAGACAGACACAGACAGACAGACAGACAGACAGACAGACAGTCAGACAGACAGACAGACAGACAGACAACAGCAGACTTCATGTTTTACGGCGCCAGAATCAGGATGCAATAACTTTAAAAGAAATTGTGAAAAATGATCATAAATCTGGAGAAAGTCTGTGTGACCTGTGTGAACTGTGACCCGGCAGAGGTCGATGAAAAACGGGAGTCTCACTGGAAAGCGAGGAGGGTTGGCGAGTATGAAGACGGCTCATATAACGTTCACATCACATGTATACGAGCTGACGCCACCAGGCAGCGGGCAGTAGCAGGTAACACATCTGCTTGCCTCACTCTTACTTCCTGGTGTCAATCTTCTTCCTGTTTTCAGTCACGTCCTCTGCTCCTCGTCCTCTCTAGGAAGAAAATGTTCTCTCGCTTTCCCTCCATGAAGCTCCGTATTTGCATTTCATGACTTGACGTTCTCGTGTCATGAAATTTCATGAGGGCCAGTCAGAGCCAGTCTGGATCAGGTATGTTACAGGAAGCACCTGGGATTAAACCTCTGGGCTTCACCATGCAGTCAGAGAAACCCTCTCGTCATATAACACCATCCGTCTCTCTGCAATCTAAAGCCTTCTAACATAAAGTTCAATTAGATGTTCAATTCCACTCACAGGACTTCTGTAATGGCTGCAGAGGAACCTGAATCATTAATGTCCACCGAACCCAAACTAAAGGCTCGGATCAGCGCTCGCTGCAGTGGAGGCAGAGACAGAAACTCTGAGGCAGATTTTTCTATGTTTTTGACAGAGAGTTGACGGCAGATGGCTGACACGATGAGTCGTGTACGACTCAAACTCTCGACTTGTTTACCCCCAAAAACGCAGCCACCAAAACAAGCCCGTGTTCTTCAAACAACCAATTTACAGACTTTGTGAAGCTTAAAATATTCAATAGACGCCGAATGTGTCTGTGTGTTCAACAACCAGCGGCTGCTCGTTGCTTGTGTCTACACAGCAAAAATCCAATGAGTGCGACTGTAATTGAGGATCTGTGGTTTTGTTTGGCCGGAGCTCTTGGAGTCCATCTGTGTGGTGGATTATAGTCGTGCGGTGCCAACAAACAGCAGCCTCTTCACAATCATCTGTCTCACTTGAACCATACGGACCTCCTTCACGGACACTGTGGCCTGAAGGAAAGCACCGGGACACTCCGCTGACCCAGCAGGAGTCTGGAGAGCCAAAATTTGTGGGCGAACACGCCGGCTGCTGTTGTATTTGATGTGCCATTTTTCTGCTTAGGGCTGAAAATAACTGAGCGTGCCTCCCCTCAGGACACCGAGCAGTGTAATATAATGTGAAGGGCCACAGTGTGCTATCACTGAAGAGCAGCGACAGCGTTTGAATGAACAAACTCTGATAAAAGGTCGTCTGAGGGCAAACTTGTTTGTGCAGCTTCTGTATGTTAATGGAGAGCAGGAAGACGACGACTCGGGCGAGACGGAGAGGACGAACGGACGGGCAGAATAAAAATAGAAAGATTAATTGGTAGATAGATTCAGACACACCTCAGCCTCCCTCCGGTCAATCAAAACTAAACAATCCCACACAGCTAACAGCTAACAGCTAACGGATCCAAACTCTTCACTCATGTTTTAAATCTACAAACAGTTATCTGCATTTTTTTCCATCGAAATTTCTATAAATTGTTTTTTTTGTTCATCTGTTAACATGACATCTATTTCCTGTCTGTCCGTCTTAAAAAAGGGTCCCTAATCTGTGGGACCTTCTGAGGTTTCTTCCATTTTAACACTGTTAAAGAGTTTTTGAGGGTCCTGACCTGGATTGAGGGTCTAAGGATGGAGGGTCGCTGACTGCAAAGTTACCTTGTGAGGCAGCTGGACTCAAAACAATCAGTCTTAGGCCTCAAGCTACGTGTTTGTAGCCAAACATGCAGTGATTTGGACCAACCAGCGTCCTCGGTTTGAAAACAACAACCTCTTCAAGAGGTTAGCGTAGCAGCTGTAGCATTGGATCGATCACAACTAGAGAGTTCATGTCATTGAATGAAGAGCGAAGAGCGACGCTGAAGGCTCGTTAACAGTCTGCTCTCTGCTGACGATGTACCAACAAGCCCTCTCCTCCTGTTCATCTGATAGGTGGATCTTAGCCACGGACGATGGTTCATCCAATCAGCTGCAGATTAAACACACTTGATAGTCTTCGGTGTTTTCTTCAGGAACTGTCGACAAATGAGTCCGATAATGAAGCAGGAGCCATTCTGTACTGGAAATGAATAAATGGTGCGATACAGAGCAGTTTTATATGAAACCTCGTCTCATTACTGAGCAGCTCACCCAGGATCAGACCATCGTCGTGTGAAAAATGAAGAGAAATTAATTTGGCTGCTCGAGGCTGATTTTTGGCAGGTACATCAGTTTGTTTACCAGCTCTTGGCAGGTGAGCTAAGAAGCTAATTTTGGACCCCACCAATGGCCCTTTTACCTTAAATCTATCAGCTAATTATGATGAATGACCAACTAATCAGTTCATCCCTCGCAACAACAACAACAGCAGCAGCAGCAGCAGCAGCAGCGGCAGCAGCAGCAGCAGCAGCAGCGGCAGCAGCAGCAGCAGCAGCGGCAGCAGCAGCAGCAGCAGCGGCAGCAGCAGCAGCAGCAGCAGCAGCAGCAGCATGCTCGGCTGCCGTCCAGAAACTCAGAGCTGACCCGACAGATCCAAACTTCAAACAAAACCCCCCCGATCAGGCCTGAGGGACGCGCTCCAACACAAGTGTGAAGTATCTCTGCCTGTTGGCCTCCTCATCCTCCTCCTTCCCCGCATCCTCGTCCTCCTCCTCCTCCTCCTCTTCGTCATCCTCCTCCTCCTCCTCCTCTCTTCTCTCTGAACTCCCTGAGGAGCAGCAGCCCGGTGGTTCCTGTCAGCCTTCACAAGCAGCCAAGAGGAGGGTCAGAGGTCACCGCCTCATCCCAAAAACAGAGCACCGTCTGGGAGATAGCAGGGCCCGGCGGAGAGCCCGCAGATCAAGGACGCACTCATACAGCCATGACAGCAAAGACAGGGAGGACGGGGGGAAAGACAGAGAAAAGGAAGGAGGACAGGATGGACGACGAGAGGAAAGAAGACAAAGAGAGAAACTGGAAAGAAAGGACGACAGAAGGACAAAAGGGGGGAAAGGTAGGAGATGACGAGGGATAGGAGATGAGGAAGGTGAAATAGAGCTGAAAAAGGGGGTGAGTGAGTAAATACAGCATAGGAAGGAAAGGAGGAGAGTGGATGAGGAGAAAGAGAGCTAGGAGGAAAGGTAGGTGAGGAGGAGGGAAGGAAAAGAAGGAAGACATGGTGGCAGAAAATGATAATGGGATGAGAGAAACATAGGAGATTAAAGAACGAAGGATGCAGATGAGGTAAGAAGGAAACGAATGAGGGGAAGATAAGAAAGGAACCGGGAGAGGTAAGACGAGAATTAAAAAAGGAAAGAGGAGATGAGGAAGCAAATAAGGGAAAGGTGGACATGAAAGAAGGAAAGGGCGATGTGGGAGGATAAAAAGAAGTGGGGGAGGAGAGTAAATGAGTAAAATAAGGAAGTGAAGGAAAGGAGACGAGGGGAAGAGGAAAGAGTGGAAAGAAGAGGAAACAAAAAGGAAACAGAGGAGAGAAGTGGGGAGAAGGAAAGGAAAGGAAAGGAAAGGAAAGGAGAGGAAAGGAAAGGAAAGGAAAGGAAAGGAAAGGAAAGGAAAGGAAAGGAAAGGAAAGGAAAGGAAAGGAAAGGAAAGGAGGAGAGGAGGAAAGAGAGGACAGAGGAAGGGAGGTGAGAAAATGTAGTGAAAGAGAAAGAAGATGAGGAGAAGAAGGGAAGAGATGGAAGTAGAGGAGTGAAGATGGGAATAAAAAACAGATGGGACAAGAGAGAAGGATGAATAAAGGAGTGAGGAGACAAGGAGAAGAGGAAAAAGGACAGAGGATGAGGAATTGAGGGAGCGAAGAGAGGGAAAGAAAAGGAGGAGAGGAAAAAGACTGGAGAGAAAACGAGGCGAAGTCAAGCGTCTGCGAACGTCTCGGTGGATTTCAGCCTTTGAAAGGAGGAGCAGCTATATTACCAAGTGGAGAGCAGGGAGCGAGCTCTCCATATATTATTGATAGGAGGAGTGTGAGCACCAAAGACAGGAGCATCAAACGCTGTTTGAGCAGCTCCAGCAGCTCCAGCAGCTCCTCCACAGTGTCTCTGCCTGCTGGGTGAAGCCCTCACAGCTCCCCTGGGTCGACCTCATCTCTGGATCCACTCACAGCAGAAGGACGAGGAGTCCAGAGGAGCAGAGGACTCACACATGATGCAACCGTCCTCCAGGACCGACAACACGAGGAGGAAAAGGTTAATGCAAACAGCTCCACAACATCTCACACACCGATGACACTGTGCTGCGTTTCATCTCCTCTCTGAGCTCCTTCAAGTGCAAATACACAAATAAATAAAATATCAGCTGCGCTCAGAAGTGTCAGAATAATGTGTTAATATCGTCTCTACAGTCGGTGTGTACAGGAGTTTATATTTAGTAATTATAGGAGGTCACTGAGAGGAGGAACATCTGAGTATCATCTTCACTGATGAACGGAACGAAGAGCGTTTATTCAAATGTTAGTTCAGTCATTTCCTCTTTTATTTTGGTAGATTTATCTTTGGGTTTCCTGTCTCTTATTAGTCTTCCCGTCTCTCTCGGTCATCTCGTCTGTGTTTGTTCCTCGTGTTTCATCTCGTCCCCTTCCAGCTCTTCATCAGGTTTGTACTTGGTTTAGTTTTTGAAGGTTTTGCAGGTGTTTTTGCCGCCTGCCTGTATTTTGGATTACATTAAAGCTTGGGAAGGGAAGGGAAGGAAACAATATGAGGAAAAGCACAGGACAGGACAGGACAGGACAGGACAGGACAGGACAGGACAGGACAGGACAGCACAGGACAGGACAGGACAGGACAGGATGGTGGTTTTTATTCCCAATTTTGTTTAAGAGCAAAGTTACAAACATTTCTAAAAGTAATGTTTAAGGAGTTTGTTTCGTTACAGATTTTGTTTTTCAGTTCTTTAAAGCAAAACGAGCTAATTAGACTCTGAGTAAGCAAAAAAGTGTAAAAACATATGGTCTCATCAAAACTGAATTTAGTGCTGAACACGATGTGAAAGTTAATAATGTGCCAGCAGGGAAAGGTTCTGTGTTTTGCCCAACTGGAATTTAAAATCTGACACATTTTGTTTTAATTGTCCGTCACGTGATGAGAAATTAACTGAATCCATTTAAAAGGATAATTAACTGACTGTCAAACTGTCACGACTGTGTCGTTCAATCCTCCTGTCAGCTTATTGAATAACGTCACAGTAAGTGCCCCGGACTCCTTTTCTAGTCATTACATTTGTTTCCTACATTTTAAAAGAGATGTTTTGTTTTTGTTGTATTCAGAGGTGTAACTTCTTTACAGCACACAACTGTTGGCAATCGTCTTGGAGAAGTTTTTAAAAAACTCATGTATCATGTAGCAGAATGAGCTAATTAGACTTGGCCAAAATGTAAAACATATGGTCTCATCAAAACTGAATTTAGTCCTGGAAATTATGTACAAAAAAAAAAATGAGTCTGCCAAGAAGGAAAAAAAACTTCTCCTGTTTGCCTCAGCTGAGGAGTGAAACATGTAGGAGTGAACCATCGCGTGATCGCTCTGCCTGAAGTGAAGAGAAGCTGTGTCCGGTCTCCTGCAGCGAACGTTACGAGACAAACATAGTGTTGATCGACTACGTTTTAACGAGGAAATGTTGTTAATGAACGTTCCTGCCAGTGAATTATGTAAACAAATAAGCAATATGCAAACATAAGAGACAGGGCTCTGAATATACAGGACAGCTTTGTGCCAGCAGTGACTATTTTCAAGGCAGGAAAAAACCATCTCTTGCTGCTTTTCCACCAAAATTAGCAGGTCTACAGGGTTTTTTAAACCAGGTACACGTGCTAAAAATCACCTACTCACCCCATTCCTACTTCCTGCAGCCCGTCTGTGATTTTTATCTGAAGTGTTAAACCCACGTTTAATCGTTTAGGTGAAAGCCGAGCCGAGGTGATAAAAATCCAGGTCAGTCAACTGACCCGGGTGCAAATGCAGAGTTTACACATTCCCATTGTGCACAAAAGCCTGATCTTAGCGGGTTGAAGTGGACCCGTGGAAAAGGGGCATAAATGTCCACAGACTTCTCAAATGACTTAATAATCCACCTCCCCATCCGTCCATCTCTATGTTCTCCAACACAGAAGCTGTGTGTTCAGACATGTGTAGCATGTTGTACTTGAGGCTGAACTGTTGACCTGATCAGACTGGATTCAGAACATAAAGATGATGTTGTGACACACATCACTGCTGTGAATTACTGTGAAAATGTACTTAAACACGTCAGGAGATACTGAAAGAGGCTGAGGCATATCCAGAGAACTGACAACTGCAGCCGATGCAGCGAAGCCAAGGACGAGACCCGATGACACCGACAGATGAAAGACTCAAACAAAGGCTGTCACACATAGACACTTCGACTGATGCTTATAGATGCAGAGGAAATGAAAGTGACAGACAAATGGAGCTGAAACCGAACAGAACATTAAATAACCTCCATGAGAACATGAACGGTTTGGTGTGTTTAATGTTCGCTGTAAAGTCAAGGTCAGCCTCATGAAACAGAGAGATGTACAGTGAAGAGAGAAGACTGGAAGACAAATCACGAAGGAACTATATGAGGCAATTAAAGAGAAATAACTACCATGAAAAACTCAATATTAGATCAAAAATAGGCGACAATGTCAGTCAATATTGGACCAAAACAGGCTAAAATTGTGGACCTAAAACACGAGACATTAATGGATGAAACGAGGCAAAAATAAAACGAATATTGGATCAATTCCGTGCTAAAACCAGTGAATATGGAAACAAATCAGGGCGGAAATACAAGAGAATACTGGACCAAGCCGGAGCTGGATATGACTGAATACTCAACCAAGTCAGGGCCAGAGCACCAGAGAGTACTGGACCAAACTGAATAGAATAGTGGACCAGACGACGGCTGGGCACATTTAAATTTAAACAAGCGGCACCAGAACATCAGTGAATATCGGCCTGATTAGTTTTTTAGGGTGTGTGGTCATGAACCAAAGTATTTTGACCTGATGATGGCGCTGTGTGCAAAGCAAGTGGTTCACCGAGGCTTTTACAGCTCAACCTGAGAGGGCGGGAAACATGGCAACATGATTATTAATAGTGAATGAAGGACTTCTTCATACACAGACAGAGAAAAAACTTTAGAGTGGCAATATTTGTTTGCTTGACTGTGTGTGTGTGTGTGTGTGTGTGTGTGTGTGTGTGTGTGTGTGTGTGTGTGTGTGTGTGTGTGTGTGTGTGTGTGTGTGCGATCACGTGTGCTGCAGAACACGTGATCGCGCCTCAAGGTCGACCCAGGCGACGACCAACAGACGGCTGCAGCTGAGATCTTCACTGACAGCGGGGTGCGTTCACTCCGGGTTGTTTCTGTTTTATTAAAATAAAGACAAATACTGACGTGTACTAAATATCAACACAGACACAATCAAAGTTATTGATCGGAGGAGAAACCAGGGTCGGAGGAGCTTTGCTTTGAATAACTAAAAAAAAAAATGGATGGACATGAGCTGTTGTAACTCTCCTGCAGGTATTTCATAATCTGTGTTTCTGTGTGTGTGTGTGTGTGTGTGTGTGTGTGTGTGTGTGTGTGTGTGTGTGTGTGTGTCTGTGTGTGTGTCTGTGTGTGTGTGTGTGCCTCAACAAACAACAAAACACACCTTACAGTCAGTATAACCGATTAATTTAGTGATTCATGAATGAAACTTGTCTTCAGTTGCAGCTTCTCTGTCATCATGTGCTGCCGTCTTTGACACATAAATCCATGAACTCGGGCTTTAGGAGCTTTTAAAGGAAAAATGTAAATAATAATCGATTTCTCACTAATAACAGTTACAAACTAACAATAGAGAGAAGAGGAGGTGATGGAGAGGATGACAGGAATACGAGTGTCTCCTTCACGGCAGACTTGTCACAGAGTGTGTCAGCGGAGATTCGAAAACAAAACCCATCTCAATACAATCAGCACACACACACACACGTACACACACACGTACACACACCTGGTCGTGTAAATCAAAGCAACAAGCAGCGGTGGCGGTGGCGGTGGCGGTGGCGGCGGCGGCGGTAGGAAGGTAAAGAGGAAACAACGTGAAGGACGATGGGACACAGACGCTGGCAGCTGTAATAAATCCTCCCGCGGTCATTTCTGTCTTGTTTCGGTGTCTGCGGGACTCATCGGGTCCGATCGATACCTCGGTCCCACCAACTTTCATTTCATCTCAGATTGGGATTAATGGCAGTTTTGGGGGGAAACTAAACCAGAAGGCGCTCCGACAACAGAAAACTGTGACGCAGAAGGAGAATCATCCAGTTTCTCCAGCTTCCATCTGGGTATTTCTCTGCTAGACGAGACAGTTGGACACAAAGATTTTATGTTTAGGTCCAGAGTTCATCATTTGTCTGTGTGGTATCTTTCACAGGCTTTTCCACTGGCTCTTTTGGGTCGTGCTGAGTGGAACCACACTGATTCTTGTTGCCATTACCGGTTTGAACGAGCCGAGTTGTGCAGAGTCACGCCTGAGACCGGGGTCGAAGTCTGTCTGACCCAGCTCCACGCGGGCAGCAGTGATGTTACGTGATCATCCCCCTTCAAGAGCTTCTGAAGTCTCTGTGTTCAGCTCTCAGTACTTTTGTAGCTTCTGACTGGATCTCTCTGGTTTGAAGTTTAGTTTCTCTCCTGCGTCTGTTTGTACTTTCAGACATCGGCTGTATTTTACTGTTTCATGATCTCAAATGTCTCGTTTTGTCCACGACCCAAACATGTTCAGTTCACTGTCATCAGGGAGGAAAGAAACCAGCAAATATTCACATTTAACAAACTGGAATCAGAGAATTACCAGAACTGATTAATCGATTATCAAAAAGAACTAATAGATACACGAGACCAGAGAACAGAGAATACGGTCATCATGTGTGACTGCACGTCTCTTCAGTCGTCGTCAATTAATAAACCGTCAATTAATCTTATTTGTGCTAATCAAAAGGTAGACGACTTTCTGCAGAGAGAGCGACTTCTAAAATGAGCTTCGTCTTCATCTACACCTTCCGTAGGAAAATATTAATTAACTGGGAAACCTGGCAGCGCAGCGGGTGTAATCACAAACTCTTCAAAGCGGATTAATGCCCTGACACCAGTGACTGACAGTCGGCCCACGCTCGCTTCAGAGCCGCCTGATTGTTGCTTTCACTGCAACCAGAGGTGCATCGCTGAACCTTCACCGGAGTGGAGACAAACGCAGCCTGAAAAAAACACAAGGCCGGCTGGATGACATCCAATTTCATGTCTAATTAGTAAAATATCAATGAGAATCTATGGAGGCAGAGTTCAGCGTGGAGGAGGAGGAGGGCGGCGTCTCTCTCTGGTAATTGGGCTTTTTGATCAACTGATGAGAGACGTGGAGATAAACTGGAGACGCTCCAACGTACGATTCTGACCAGAACCTCATCCGACACACGATCAGCGCCTGACCTCTGGACTCGAGTCCGATCCAAAAAGCAAAAGTGTGGATAGTCTATGAGTGTGTGTGTGTGTGTGTGTGTGTGTGTGTGTGTGTGTGCAAGAGAGAAAGAATAAACGTACTGTATCTGTGTGAGCTAATAAATGTGTATCCACACATTTGCCTGTATAAGCTTTTCAACAGCACAAAACTGCCGCCGTCGGCATGACACACACACACACACACACACACACACACACACACACACACACACACACACACACACACACACACACACACACAGCCATTAGCAGAGAGTGCTAGGATCTGGCTGAGGTGTCAGATGGCCAGATGAGGTCCGAGCCGCTCTCGTGGCTTCCCGCCTCATTTCCATCCATTACTGAGGGGACGAGGCTCAGAAAAGCTCATCTGGCTCCATTAGAGGCCGCGGCGCTCCGTCCAATCACAACAGCAGCAGAATCAACACGGCGCCTCGACGTCACTCCTCACATTCTTTTTCAGGACAGAATGAACGGATGAAGGTCACGTAGAATCAGACGTGGATGATCATCGCGTTACGACCGAGGCTCAGGGTTCACACATGAACGCGTTCACTAATGAGTGAATGAGAAAAGAGAGACTGCGGCTCAATGGATGAATTAATAATGAGTGAATGATTGAGGGAGTGAATAAAAATGAGAGCATGAGTTAATTATTGAGTGAGGGACTGAATACATGAATACATGTAAAGATAAATGAAACAACGAAGGGGATGAATCAATTAATCAACTTATAAATAATCGAAACATCGACGGAGAGAATCAAATGATCGTTACGTGTGAGTGAGCGACAGAACGAGTCGATAAAGAAACAAACTGACGGATGAATAAAGAAATTAGGAGGTCATATTGGTAACAAAAGTGCAGCATAAAAGTTTCTCTTTTTCTTAAAAACATTATAATGATCGTGAATTAATCATTTCGGTTTATCAGCCAGTAATATCTGTGTTCTGTCAGCAATCAACAGTCTTCAACAGTCTAGTTTCCAGTTTGTGGGGATAAAAAAGGAAGAACCCAACACACTGTCCCGCTGTAACGTCATGTAGCTGGCGGTAGCACCGTTAATGTTAGATAGCGTTAGCAACGTTAGCTAGTGCACAAGCTGGCAACCACTTGAGAGGCTCTGAAGCCAGTTCTGTGTGTAACTACATCACCCATGATGCACTGCGGCCCAAAAAAATGTTGCATACATTTTTTTGAGCGTCACAAACCCCGAGACACGACTCGTTTCACGAGCCGCTCGTGGAGCCGGGCTGTGTGAGCGCAACCTGTCATCATATGTGATTAACAGGAAATGAAGCAGCGGGTGCGTCCTAACATCAGGAAACAACCGGTTTTGCCGGAAACACTTTCGTCACGCTGCGTCTCTGTGTGATCGGCTCCTGAGTGAGTGAGTACATGAATGAATCATTTCATTAATGGAAACTTCAGAGTGGTTATAAATGGATTAACAGATGTATAAATGAGGAAGTGAATGGACGAGGTGATGCATGTGTAAGTGCCTGTATGAACGAGTGAACTGCTTGTTATTCTCTGCTCTGTCTGAGTGATTTTCATTCAGCCTGTAGTGAATTAACAGAGTGAGCCACTCAACAGTGACATTAAAACTTCCCCTTATCAGAAGCCAGAAAACTTGCGCTCGGGGTATCGACGGCACAAAGAGATCCAAACACTCTGCCGGGGCTCAGATGCAACTGGCTGCGTTTTAAATATTCCATTATAGGAGCCATTAGGATAATTACAATGCAGCCTCTTAACTGATCTGACTGCGGAGCCGTCTTTTTGTTCCTCACCACGGACGACCATTTTTATCCAGCCTCCTCTGACTCCACTGAAAAATGGCTCAGCATGGAGAAATACTAACATGGAGAAATGAATTTAATGGGAGTATATTTTGCAAAACAGAACGGTTGGTAGCGGTTCAGCCGAGGCCCGGCAGTCAATACGCTCCCTATCTGTGGGCTGTTTTTGTTGTTTCTGGGTGATGAAGAGGAGCAGAGTGAGGCCACACTGGAGATGTTTATCACGTCTGATCTCGGCCGCAGAGAAGGAAAATGAAAAAGGGATATTTGTGTTTGTTCTCTTAGAAACAGCGACCCGTCCTATTAATACACAAAAAGGACACACACTCAAACACACACTCCTGTTTGCGTGTGAGCTACAAAAGGACATTTTGAAAAGGTGGCAGCTAATAAATGGCAGGCCTCCTCTCTGTGGAAAAAATAAATAATTGCAGCTCTTGTATAACGAGGAACAGGAGGGAGAAATATGCAAAGAAAGTGTTGTCTCATATTTTTTGACCCAACAGCCTCCATGTGATATAAACTGGTTTAATGGAAATGTCACAGCCTCTTTGTGCTGCACTCAATGGCCTCGTTTTTCATCCGAGATGACACGTGAGCATGAATCCATGAGCTCGCTGCAAACAAGAAGGAATACGAGCTGCAGAAAATGTTGATCTCATGGGACAAAATCATCAGCTGCCTTCACAACAGGCTGATTATCAGCACCGTAGACCTCAAATAGTGGCTCCATACAAACTGCTGGATACGTTAGTGGCTCATTGACCGTGTAATCACCAGAATGAACGTTGATTGTACATTTCTGCAAACCACAAATATGTTGAAAGCTTCTTTCACAGTGTTTTTATCTTATTTTTCTCCTTCTTAACCATCTATGATTTGGGATGATTGCACTTCCCAAAGTATCTTCACTGGTTCCTTCAACTAATAGTTCAAGTTAAGCAGAAGAAGCCTTAAACTTTATTTTTCTGCACTGTGTTGCTTTCCAGACATCTTGAACAGCCTGGCGTCTTAATTAGCAACACTGCATTCAAATGAAGTCAGATGCAGTAATTTACACCACCCCTAAATAAAGCACTCAGCTGAGAACATGTGGGGAGGCAAAAATGTGGAGGCCATCACAGTAATTTGAAGAAAGCTTATTATTTCCAAGTCTAAACCTGTAGCAGAAACTTTTCAGAAGCGGAAACTCGAAGTAAAGACGAGGTCGAGGCTCAGGACCACGAACATCATCTCCATCTTAACATCCAGAGATTTGAAATAAAATGCAGCTAAAATGATGAAAAACTACTTTATAAAAAGGAGCGCTAACAGCCGTCTCCTTCAGATCGTGCCCTGCTCCTGACGGAGGCGGTTGTTGGCAGCTAACCAGCCATCACCTCCACTTCCTGCTAAAAGGCTGAATGTGAAAGCACCAAGTTTAATTTCCTGCTCTGACAGTGATTAATAATTAGTGAATTCAAACGCTCATGAAGCCATCAGGACTGTTTTTGAACGGTGGAATAACACCGGCCCTAAAGAGCTTCTCTCTCTCTCCATGTCTTTCTCATAGTCTCTCGCCCCGTCGCCTCAGCCTCGTGCTGTTATTGATTAAAGGCTGACCTTTGAGTTTAATCTGAGGCTCCTGTTGGCCGCTAAGACAATCTGTTTGTCCTCCATTCATTTCCTGCTTCGATTTGCTTTTTAAAACAGTCTTTTTTTCTTTATAACTACGTTCCTCTGACTCCTATTTCTTTATTTCGTACTTTGTTTTTCTGAATATTCTCTCCTCTAATTTAATTTTGTGATAGTGTGATGATTAATGACAGTGTGGTCAAAGCATGCTGCATACGATTTAGCTATATGAAAGCACTAACCTGTAATCTAAAGTCTAGTCAAAGCCAGTGAAGCCGCCACCAAGCAGGAAGTGATGACGGCGTGTCGGCTTCATGATCCTTTACAGATTAAATGTGCAATATGTTAGAAATGGCCACCTGTTGAAATCATACTCCAAACAAATAGAGGTAGCACATGACTGCTAACTGCTATACAGCTATACATCCATGACTGTAGCTACCATTAGCTTGTTAGCTCAATTAGCTGTGCAGCTAGGCAGACCGAGGGGAGTCTTGGTGTTTACAGCACTAACACAGGGGCTTTGGACTGTTAGGAGAAAGAGGTTTCAGGCCCAAGGGCTAGCTGGTTAGCATGCTAACTTCAGTAGACGACATGATGTCGAAACTGTTATTTTCTTTGCATTCTGTTGATTTTGAATTATTTTTTAGTTTTAAACTTAAATTCTTACACATTGCTCCTGTAACAGTAGCTTTCTCTTCCTCCTCTAGATATCATGTCTCAGGTTTTCAAGCAATAAGATGCCAAACAAAATATCAGCAAATGAGTTAGCCTGAAAATGCATGATGATAAGAAGCTAGCTACCAACAACCGTCGCACAGTGCGACAGTAAACAGCGGTTAAGAGGGAACTGTTGTCATCTGAAAGTACTCACTGGATTCACCGTAGCTTCTTTGCCACTGTTGTTCTTCTTTCACTTCTTTTTGTTTCTAAAGGCTCATAAATCAGTATAAAGTATAAATCAATCAATGCCAGTTCACAACAACTGTCATCTCATGACACTTTCCAAACAAGGTAGCTTTGAGTCAAACCGGGTCAATCAAGCCTGCACACGAGTGTGGAAAAGTATTTCTATCTGCCACCGTAGAGAAAAACGAGATGTGATAAATCCTAAAAATGGGGCTCACCAGCTCACACTGTCTCAGAGAAGAACTGTGTGAAGAATCAGACAGAGGAGAGAGGAGGAAGAGTTTAAGTCTTACATAATGTCTCACCTCAGCACACCTGGCCAATTACTGCGCTAAGTCTACTCCACTGTCGGCTTGTCAATTTGGAAGTTACGGATCTTCAGACTTTTAACTTTTTCCGACAAGCACTTAACGTGAAGCACACCGACACCTGTACAGCTGCGTTGATCTCATCCACGTTGTCCCAGATTTTTTGGAAGCAGTATTCTGTCTCGCTCAGAAGGAAGAAGATGTCCCAATTTAACCCGACTACAAAGTTCTGACTCGATTATTTCAGTCGTCAATCAGCTTCAGACTTAATTGATTTGATGAATGAATGAGAGAAATAAGGGCTAATTCGGAGGTTTAATCTGAAACGAAAGAGATCTGCTGTGATAGTGACGAGTGGGAGCGAGGCTTTAAGAAATGGGACAAACACCCACTTGAAACCAGCCACTGTGAAATGTGTACCTCTTCCTCCACATCCCTCCTCCTCCTCTTTCCTCCGGCAACAGTTTTTTCCTCATTACACCCTCTTCCTCTCTCTTCCTCTCGCTCTTCATTCCCTCCATTTTAATTTCTTCTTCAGTCTTTTCTTTTTCCTCCTCTCGTTCACTCTCTCTCTTCTTCTTCACTCCCCTCCTCTCCTGCTCCGTGTCTACCTCGTTCGCCCTCTGCTCCCCGTCACTGTTTTTAATGAGCTCACTCTTCTCTCCCTCTCTCTCGCTCTGTAAATGAACAGCCGCCTGCTGAATCGCAGTCTGAGGCGAAACCTTAAATAAGCTATCATTGCAGATGAACTCATTTTCACCCAACACACACACACACACATGCACATTCACAAACACAACACAGAAAAGTGCTGCTGCAGGTGAGTGTTGGTTTGTGCAGCTTGTGCAGAGATTAGTTTGTGCAGAGATGCTGAATCTCTCGCACACATACGGACAGGAAGTCTATAGTTGGAGCGTTATAATTGGAGTGTTTAACAACTAAAAATGTGCTTTGTTCGGCCGTGTGTGTAACGTCATGACACAAAATACATGAAAGAAAACACACTTGTGTCGTAGAGAGCTCATCCCTTCACATCCCTCCATCAGTCCTTCAGCTCCAGCACTTCGTTTGGACCCCTCTATCGTTGCTTTAATCTATAAAATATCCCGTCATCCGTCCTCTATAATTCCCTTGCACTCCTCTGAGACCCCTCCATGTTCTTTTCACTTCTTTTTGATCGACTTTACTCCATTTCCACCACTGCTGACTCCTCCATTATCTCTATTTACTCCTCAGGTTGCCACCACTGTGTCTGTCTGACCATCATCAGTGTTTCCCACAGAGTGGTTGTGTACTGGTGGTGGTGGGGTGATGCTGTGTGTCGAAGTCGTGACACTCACTCACTGTCAGTGTTTTGTTTTTTTACACGGCAGGTCCCTTCGACATCGCGGTTAGACAGTTAACAATTAATAGCCAACCATGTCGGGAAAGACGTCTAAAATATGGGATCATTTTGAAAAGAAGAAGGATGACCCCAAGAAGGTGACATGCAAACTTTGCAAGAAAAACTTCGCCTATCACTCCTCCACGACGAACATGATGTACCACCTTAAACATGTAAGTAGCCTAGCTACCTGCCCATGGCGGCCCGAACGTTTGAAAGCATAGATAAATACATTTTATTATTGTTATATGCACCCCTCTAACACTCCTGTCATATCTATAAAAACTGTACAACCTCGGACAAATACAGATAAATTGGCATGTTATGTATGATCCTTTACAGTATGTCGAAAATATAAAGGACCCAGACTTGAACCCTGAGGAACACCACCAGTAAACAGTGACTCTGTCAATTAGATAATCATGTTGCTGTGCTGCTGCTGCTGGATAATATATAACATTTGATAACATAACACTAAACTTAAACCTGTTGTTTAGTCCCTGAATATTCATTATATAATGTTTAGATTTCTCCATACCTGTTGCCTATAGTGCAAACTTTGTAGAAAACTATTCTTTACATAGCCTCGATTAGTGGCTCAAAACCACTTGATGAAATCACACCTACGTTACTTTAGTTTTTTTGACATTTCTACCTTAAATTCACGCAACAATTAGATGGAAACCGTCCACCAGTCCTTATTTGATGAGCTCTATCAGTCATAAGACTACTTTTAATCATTAACTGAGTTCTCTATTATCTTTATCGTCCTTATATCTTTTTTGTAAGTCCCTGTATTTCCTGTTTATCGTCCTTTACACCTGTGTGTTATCCCTTTACATCAATTTATCATCCCGCCACACCCTTCTTTTATCCCTTTAATCCCTCAATAAGTCAATCTCACCCTTCCATCAGCCATTTAATACCCCTGTATATCCTCTGACCACTCTATCATCCCTTAATACCTCTCCAACAACCATTCACAATCCTTTATACCCATCTGTTATCCCTTTGACCCCAGTACCGCCTTTATCTTATCCATTCATAAGCTTTAACCATCTCTTTATACACTTCAAACCCCTCTTATGTCTGTATATCTTCCCTTATTTGTCCTTTTGCCCCATTCTGGCTTCCCATGATTTCCTTTTAAATCCCTTTAATCCCACAATATGTTCTCGTTCACTTCTGTCACTCTATGGTCCTTTTCTTCCTTTCTAACAAACCTGACTGACCTTCTGTCCCTCTTTCAGCCTGTATACCCTTTAATCATCCCTTTGTTACCCTTTAACATGCCTCTAAACCCCTTGTAAGTCTCCTCTGTCATCTGTGTGAGCCAGTTTAAGTCCCTTTTTACCATCTATTGGTCCTTTTCAAGCCTTTTATCATCCCATCAACAACCACCATCCTGGTACCTCTCTATCACTCCTTTCAGCCCAGTTCACAGGATATAATGTTGGCAGTTAGCGTTTCTGTGAACCACAGATCCAAGGTTGACATTTGTAGCAAACGTGGCACATCATGTTCGCATTAAATGCTTATTAGCTGACTTTCATATCGAGAGGTGGAGGTGTTATTACAGCCAACAAGGAGTCACACCAATTGGATCTTTTTGAGGACAGCAATTTTGTGGTGACAAACCGGCAATTATTTCTGGGAAGTTGGACCATCTCTATCTGTCATCGCAGTGACCAGAACAGGTATTTTAAGCCAAACCACGTTTTTCTAACCCTAACCACATAGTTTTTGTGCCTAAACCAAACCACAGCGTTGTGACGAGAAAGAAATAGAAAATTTAACCTAAACAAACGTAAAGTTGCAATGTTAAGATACGTCCAGGTTGAACTTATCTGTGGTTTTGCAGAAACGTACCATTATTCTGGCGATGAAGTTGTTCCTTTGACCCTTTCTTCCTCTCACCGCTCTATCTACAACCTTTCTACCCATTTATACACTTAGTTAAGTCCTTTATTACAACTCCATAATCCATTTATATCCCTCTATCATCCCTTTAACCCATAAACAAGTCCTTCAAACCCATCTGTCACCCCCTTTGTCCCGCTATCAGTCATTTTCAACGCTCCATCACCCAATTTTGCTCTCCTATGATCCCTTTATTGTGCTATACCAACCCTTTCACTGTATTACAATCCCTTTGACTTCTCAGTAAGTGAATCTTTCTCTTGACCTCTCAATCAGTCCTTTTCACCCGTTCATCCACCCCCCGTTTTATCCCTATTTCCAAGGATCGAAGTTCAGGCATTCGGTGGAGAGAGTGTTTGCTTTGGGGGTTTGACAGCTGGTCGGACAAAGAAGAAAAAAAAAGAGACAAAGAAAACAAATCGCGCTCTCTGTTCTCTCCCTCCTCTTCCAGATTGTGTGTACGTGATAAAAAAAGTTCACCATCTGAAGTGCTGTAATGAGCTGCTGACTACAAGGCCGCCAAAGCTGATTATATAACCAGAACCAAAGAAACAAGGCTACTGTGTTAGGTCTAAATATAGCAGCAGTGCCAAACTCAACCCTCCTCTGAAGAGACAGAGGAGGAAGAGAAGGTGTGGATGCCTTGAAACTAGAAAAGAAAGAGTGGAGTTACATAGTGAGGAGTGATGAATAAATGTGACTCTTGATCTAAAATAACTGACTTCATGTGAATCTAAGCTTCCTATTTTCTTCTCTATTACTATTCTCCTGTCTCTCTCTCCCTACATTTTCTCTCTACTTCCTACCTCCCCTCGACTCCCTCCTCTCTTCAGTGTGTCACCTTTATGCTTCTTTCTCTTTACGTCCTTCCTCCGCCTCACTTCCTACCTTTCTACCGACAGCCACCTCTTCCTTCCTGTAAGGTCAGATGTCTATTCTCATCTCGTCCTCCCTCTGTATTTCTTTTCTTCCTATCTTACATGTTCTCAAAAGAGAGAAAAAGCAAATTCAGCACATTATTATACCTTAAAGACTAAATAGGTTTATTGCCAATGACTTCCAGATGACTTATATGACTGTTGGACAGGACCAGTGAGAGGCGTACCAGGCCTTCGCCATCATGCATGTTGTGAAACGGTCACAGTTTGGTTTGCTTTAGGTGACAAAATGACTTGTTCAGGATCATTGTTTGGGGCTCAGCAGTCAAGTTAGCAAAAATACATCATATGCAACATCCAGTTAGACTTTCAAAATAAAGCTTTCCTACAAACGCTTCATATATTATGCGATATTATGACTTTTGGATAGTTTTAAACGCTGTCAAGCAGTTGTGGTTTGGTTCGGTTTAGGCACAAAAACGACTTGGTTAGGTGTCGCAATTGACATAACTTAAGCTTCAGGATGTGACACTGGAGGGTTACCTACAGCATTAAACTAAATAAATGTGTTGGGAGTCAGAAGGGGCTGACATGGGATCTGAACAAGGGACTCATCAATCCCCTCAATCTTCTCCCCGGGCTAACTTCTTTATACTACATGACCTGACTTCCTACATTGGGCCACTCATAATTACTAGAGGTCGTCACCTAACAATAACTTACCCAGATGATCTTAATGGACCTGTATTTCCTGTGTGTTTGGTCTGCAGCCAGTCAGGAAGGCAGCAGGGTGCTGTGAACACCAGGAGCACTGATGTATTTCCATTATCTTTACGCTCTGAGCGGCTGGTGTTCGACTGGACGATGATGAGGATTGACGAAGGCGACAACGGAAGATAAAACACACAAGCAACGAGACACTCCCTGTTATCCATATGCATGAAGCCATGCTATCATATCACCACACACACACGTATATATATATATATATATATATACACGCACTCGTCCATATCTTTCACAGTTGATAAGGAGTCATTTTCAAGGTGTATATTAAAGATTAATATCAGACATGAGATGTGTGATAACATGGCTGGACATCAAACACGTCTGGCCTCGTTCTCTCTGTATCTATGAATCATTTGTAATTTTTATCAACCTCGTTTCACATATATTCAAAAACATCCATCTATACTGTGGCAATATACAGCGTATGTATTACTGAGGAGATAAAAATACGGGTGTCTGAACAAACTGCAGAAGCTACAGGAGAGGATATCAAATAATAATCAGCAATGCATTTTAAAAAGGCTCAGTGAGGCAGCTGAATGAATGTGACTGTCTGCACACAGCAGCCAATAGGAACACTTTCACGAAGCTTTTCATTTTTCAGTTTTGGTCGACGCTGTCAGAAAGGTCATTTTTCTACTTAGTGTTTATCACTGAGGTTTTAGTGGCTGCTGGTGGTGTACTAGTGTATTATATTACCCCATTTACAGTTTCACTTATCTGGATAATAAATGATCCAATCTTGCCTTTGTGTGTTTACACCTGGTATATTTAATGTCTTCTAGTTACCCCGGTGAGATCACAGCTCTGGTCTCCAGAGAAAAACCTGCAGTAAACTGAGGTGGTTTGAAAATCAGCTCCAGACTAAAAAAAAATCAGTTTTGTGAGTTGTTGAGTTCAGAGAGAATTAATCATCTTTGTGAAAGGCTGACTATGACAAATTCTCAAGATTTGTCCGCTTTCTTAAATTCAGCAAGTATATTTCATTAAGTCATTCCTTTCTTTGTATCAAATAAATTGTGTTAGCTGGACTAGATTTGGCGCACGGGGAACAGAACGGTGGAGTGCGTCACACACAGTTATTTCTTACTGTATATTCTTCATTTTCAGGCAGTTCTCATGAATAAAGCATCTTCTGGTGCGTTCATGGCACAGAACAGACCAGTAAGAGGCGGTGTCTCTTTCAGCCTTCTTGCTTGCACCATGTATTTTATGTAAGCTATAAAAGAAATGCGTATCGATGTTGCGTCGTGTACCAGGTCTGCTGATAGTCTTGCTCGTGGGCCGCCAGCAGATAACCTAAGCGTCTTGTCATGATGCAGGACCCGTGACAGCTGACCCGGTGTTGCCCTCTCTGTGGTGGCACGTCGTACGAATTGCTTGCAAACCTCTCTAAGATACGAAGAGATCGCAATCCAGTCCACCTCCAGATGTGGTCACACAGATACAATCACATTTTTCTTTATCTTGACAAGGTGTTCGGATACAGACCCTGTTACTTACAGTGAACCTGTATTCTCTCTTCAGCACCTGAAAGACTGCACTGGCTGTTTGTTGTTAGAACGATCCCACATTAACTGATTCGTCCAACCGTCGACCCTGAACCTCCTCCTACATGAAGTCCAGCCGCACCATGACATCATCATGCAGCTCTCTCTCGCTTCAAACTCGTCTTCGTCTTCCTCCTGCTGCTCCTTCATGAGCAGCTCTCCAGGTGATACCTTCATACAATCAGCTGTGACACATTTTCTCAATAAAATGCTCTTTTCCTGTGTTATTTGTCATTAAATAACATTTAACATAACTATTTAATGAATATCAACTTTACTGTTTAATTCTAGTATATCACCATCCATCCTATTTGTCCCTCTCTGGCTCTTAACTTTTCTTTTTTCCATAAAAGCTAATGCACATTTTTCCGGTTTGCCTTTCAGGCCTGTTGGACTCAGATGAGTTTTTCTGAGAAATGGTCACTTTTACCTCCCAAAGCTTCTCTCAGATGGGATTAGTTCCTCCGGGGGGACGAGGGGAAGTGTAATTATCACTTGATCTGTTTGTTAATTTTAATGTTATTCTTAATATCCCTCCATTTGACCCGAGTATTAATTTGAGCTCCCGGTGGTCGGACCCTTTCTCGGTTTGAGGGGACTTTTGCTAATGTAATTGTGGCACATGCACTATTTCAACATCAATAAAACATCCGCACATTAACTTTGAGACATTAGTATAATTACTGTAAAATAACAAGACCTCCACTGAGCCCTTAGCAGCCTCTGAATATTAAGAGGGGCTCGTCTGGGGCAGAATTAGAGAGAAATCAGGAAGAGGGCGCCGCTCGTCCGAAATGAACTTAAAATTTTACATTTCTGTCTAATGACAACTTTATAAAGGAGCCAGGAAATAAACGTGGCAGTGTCGACTCAACCACGACTCCTCCTCCTCTCAGTGTACACATCGTTTCTCTCTATTCCCACTTATTTTCTCTTCCAGCTCTCACTGCCTCTTTTTCATCTATTTTCCTGCCTCTTCATCTTCCCACTCCCTCATTCGGCGTCTCTTTCCGTCCCGATTCCCTCGCCCTGACCTTGAAATGAATAGTGAAGCACCTCAGATAGACGAGACTACGGTGATGGGAAATGGAATTGAAATGTTATGAAGTCAAATTTAGAGGCATAAAAAGAGAGAGGAGAGGAGAGGAAACAAGGAAGGGAGGAGAAATTGAGGAGGAGGGAAACGAATGACAGAAGGAAGAGAGGACGTAAGGAAAACGGAGGAACTACTACAAACAGAAACAAATGAAGACACGAGATGTTCAATCTATATTCTGTTTGATCATTGGAATAACATCATCAAAACGACGTGTTTCTGTTTAACATCAGAGAAATAATAATTAACCAATCTCACAATGACTGCTGTCTTTTACCAGTGTTAACACGGAGGTGTCAGTGAGGAACAAACAATCTCTCTACATCACACGGTCAGCTCGTCGCAGCAGGCGTGTTTAAATGTCAAGTGAACTTCAAGCAAACTTTGGAAAGTTCGCAAAAAAATACAACATATCAAAATGTGAATCTGGTGCGTTTCCATAAACTGTTCTGAGTGAATGAACTCGGCTATGTAAAGAGTCATTTGGTCGGAGGATGACGCGGTGTAGGCTACGTGGCTACGTCACGCGTGGATGTGGAAGTAAACAGAGGCTAGAGGCAAACAAACCAGGAGACACAATGGAGAGAGGTCGTCAGGAATTACTTTCCATCGGGCAACTTGTAATTGTTCTTGCGTGTCAGCTAGCGTCGGCCGCGTTGCATGCTGTCCAGAAACAGCTGATCAGTCATGTGAGCTGAATGTTCGGAGTTTATTTAGCAAATCTGTTTCCATCGAACATTTTGTGCATTAACTCAAAAACCACCTCAAGTTTTTTCAAATGTTGCCGTTTCCATAAAATTTTCTAATGTGATATTCTTCAAAACGCTTCATGGAAACACGGCTAATGAGGCTTGGAGGGGATGATGATGGACTTTTGCATCCTGAGAACCATGTGATTTTATATATATATATATATATATATATATATATATATATATATATATATATATATATATATATATATATATATATATACGCACACACACACACAAGTATATGCAGATGAACCCCTTTTGTAATCACCAATTTTTTTAATTATTAATTAATTTGATTGAATTTTTTTCTCAGCAGCTGTAACCGATTACAACTACATTTATTCCTAATCTCATCACATGTAACTAGTTACTATGTGGGGAGAAAACATTCTGTCACAGTTGTGATTGGTTGGTTGTGGGTCGCTCTGATGGCTTCATCTGTTCTATCTGAGCTGCCTCATGAAGAGCAGACATCCAGTTTTTGATGACGGAGGAGCAGAGAAACAGTCAGTAAAAGGCTGGATTCCCTCCCCTCGTCTGCTCCAGGTAACTTTCTGTGTGCGGTGCAGAGTGCTGAGGGAAGAGGAGGAAACGATCCCGAGTGATGGTGACCACTAACATCTGTACACCACAACAAAGGTGTACAGGAAAATAAAAATAAAACCTACTGGTTATTTTTCTTCCTGAATAATGAGCTGCTGTCTGCGGTCCTCACTCGTTTGTTTGGGCCAAACACAGCTTTTCCACATCTAACCTCGCTTTCCCACCTTTTCTCAAAAGCCTCTGTCCTCCTCGCCACACCGTCGCTCTGAAGCTGTGAGAGTAATCACATGTGTGAAAACGGCTCGGATGATGCCGGCTGCCTCGATAGATGAATAAAAACAGCGTGATGGAGGGAGAGAGGGGGAAACGTTCACACCCGGCTGCTAATGGGGAGATGTTGTCTGCAGGAAACCATCAAAACCGTCTGTGTTTGTTGTGGATTTGGAGGCGAGTATTTGGCAGGTTTCCTCCTGGGAGGAGATTTCGGGAATATCAGGGGATTTTTTTACCGCCGTGTTGTGAAGACAAGGAAGACCGGAGAGCTGCACAGATTTAAGAAGCAAGCCGAGGATATCGAATGTATCATGTAGTTGACAGGTTTATTCAGACATCTGATGTAATGCACAGTGTTCACATGGTTTTATTCATGTACTTTTTATACCTGAAGGTCAACTGTTGGTAAGCAGTATCTGTAGTAACAGCTGAAGGACAAGAACATGGAAGATCTCACCAGCTAACACTACAGTAGCTTCCTGCTCAGTTAAAACATGTAATTAAGTAAGAACAATACAGATGTGATGTATAATTGACCCTGGATCTTACAGCGTGTTGTTTTTCAGTCTATTTCTGTATTTCCTGCAAATTGTTCTCACAAGTGCAGGTACACAGAGAGTAATTAAACCTTGAGTTGATTTCTCGCCTATGAACACGTACGAGTCTATTCAAGCTGATTGCAGCTGTACACATACTCACATTACATAAATAACAAGTCTCACCTCCTGTCTTGACAACAGTTTAAAAGTCATTACAGTTACATGAACTGCCACAACACTAGATGGATGCATCGTACATGATCAGATGATGATTTATTTTAATCTCTTATAACACTGTGTTTCACTGTTGAAGCTAAAGATGAATTTAAAGATTTCTATTCTATCATTCACTGTGATACTGAACAAAGAAAGACTCGTATCACTACTGAATTATTTCAGATTGCTGTTGAAGGAAAACTTTAGTTTATTACAAATCTGGTTTTAATTGAACCACAGTAAACCCACAAATAAGATTACATGCAGCTTCAACTGATTTTAGTATTTCTCCGTCTGAATGTGAGTTTTGTTTCAAATTTCAAATGTTTTCTGCATTTTGGCCAAGCAGACACTTCACAGCCACAACTACAGTATCACAGTCTTCACTCAGATTGTATCAGAAATTACAGTCCGTTGTACTTTTGTCATCCAGACCTCCTGTCAAACTCTAAAACTTTAACAGGTTCCCTTGTTTTTGGACCCCTCAGCCCTGTGAAGTGAACACAAACATGTATTTTGTTGGTGAGACCAATTAGCAGCTACTTTCTGGCCGAGACAACGAGCTGTTGAGCCAATGACGACCCACCAAAGTACAAAGCACCACTCACAACACCACACAAACGTGTAGGCACGAGGAAGAAAACCTTTGTGGACATAAAACACTTGCAAGTTATTGTCATCATGTTAACGCCAAAATGATTGAGTGCAGATGTCCCAGCACTAATAAATACTGCTGTTTGTACGGCACTTGTGGGTCTTATTTATTCCAGCTGCTGACTGTTCTTTGAGGAAGGAAACACAGTGTTGGTTTCAAGCCCTGTTCAGTTTTTATCTTATTTCAGTTTTTGCCTGAAGTGGCACTTTTACCGTACCTAGCTCTCCTGATCAAAAGCCTCCCATCATGCAGTTTGCTTGATTCCTCTTGAAGTGAGTTCAGATGCAACGGGGTGAGAGCGAGTGCATTTCAATAACACACAAAGACTTGAGCTAGAAACGTCAACTTACCGGGAAGGCAGATAACAAACTGCAAATAAAGACAGAAACTCTGCTGGAGGGTTTTTTTTAAGTACTTGTGGGTCACGTGAAGCGCTGGTGTTTTTCTAACCCTGAACCAGCACTCGGCCTCGCCGTGGCAGCTCAGCAACCCTGCTCAGGATTCAAGGATATAACGAGCCACAGAGTTGACCCTACATGTGGTGATAGGCAGCCTCACTGCCACATATGTTCTGGTTTTGTTAAGGCAGCTTGCTTTCTGGAAACCTTTCTTTAACTCACTGTCAACAGCGGTGGGCTCAGCAATCACCCCGTGCTCGCCTGAGCCTTTCCCCAAAAGACACAAAACTCTCAAGTCGTCATTAACAAGCCAGTTGCACCAGGATATAATGTTCGCTGCAAACCACAGATTCATCCAAAGTTGACATTAGTAGCAGACGTGGCATATCACTTTTCCAAGTTATTAGCAGACTCTCACATGAGGATGGGGAGGGGAAGGTGGTGCAGTCATTAACAAGCCAAAGTCCAAACGGGCGACTGCAGTTAAAGTCTGTGTTCTTAACTGTTGTCAATTGTCTGTGGCAACAGAAGATATTGTGGACATTTGTAATAAGCTGTCCAGACAGTTTCCAGCCACGTTTAGGGTGAAAGAACAAGGTAAGCCACAGCATCTTAACCAACACTTGGTTTCTGTCCAACTGGACGATCACCTTGCAAGGAAGCTGGATTTGCGAAATCACTTGTATCACAATATTTACGAGGACCATGATATTAAAAATAGAAATATTAATACTGCATTGATAAGACACGTATGATAATATGATAATCAGCCTTGTGCTTCTTTTGTTCATGAGCTCATCTGGTGGCCTTCTCACTTGTAGCTGAGTCGTTGATAGTTGTTCTTCTACTTTTTAAAAGTTGTGGCTACAGACTCTCTCTCGTGTTGTGCAACAATATAGAGGTAAAACACAGTAAACCAAGTTAAAGACAGATTTGATTGCTTTTTCAAAATATCTATAGCTATCGTGATAGTATCGTTATGGTGAATTCATTTAGTATAATCATGTCGTTAAAATCTGATATCGTGACAGCTCAGGGTTGAACGCACAGTGGGTAGGACCAATCAGCGCCCTGCGAGGGAGTGCTGGCAGCTGTGGGCGTAGTGTAGGTGTGATGACCTGCGAGAGAAGAGACTGTTCTTTTGAAAACAACAATGGCGGCTCCTCTAGAGGTTAGCGTAGCTGCTGTAGCATCAATTCTATCAGAACTGGAGAGTTTATGTCATCGAAGCAGTGAAGAGTAGCACTGATGGTTTTATCGCTCTTCTCTCGACTGACTTTGTTTGCTTCACTGGTGGTAGCGCTCTCCTTCCGTTGATCTGATTGGTTGAAGTTAGCCCGTGATACTGTTAATTGTCACAGACAGATGTTTCGTCCAAACACCTGCCAGGTATTTCTTCAAAGTGTCTGCTTTACTCCAATGTACTTCTAATAGCGCCTTTCCAGATGGTTCTGTGTAACAAACCATCTGGCGCGTCAGGTTAACTGGACTAAACATCATCCATCATGTCATGTACGGCAGGTTTATTTCTCGTTAACCTGGCGAACAGGAGCAGGTGACCTCCTGCACACGTCACTGAAAGCAAAGCTCAACATGTTCAATCCTTAAAGTATACAACTAAAACATGTTATACCAGGAAGTTTCCAGATCATCGTTCTGAACGTTTGACCTGAAAATCGACGGGAATATGATTGATGATGACGGTGATTCATGCTCATATCCTCGTTCATTGTGTGCTCTGTGTCTGCGGTTAAGAAAGTGAGTCTGAGTGTAAATTAGCTGGTCGGAGGTAAAGATTTACTGTAACGTGTGTCAGCTGAACGCAGCGTTGGAGAAGCTGCTCGATACACGGCTGTCGTGATGAATTATAGACTGTCACGGCTTCACGTTTTCTGTTTATATGTGATTGGAAGCGATGTATTCTCAGTGGATATCGGATGTATTAACGGTGATAAACTCTCTACTTGTATTACAGAAGGTTTACATCATGCATGTGTTTTTCACCCACCAGGTGTTAGCAGAGACTCTGAGTTGAAACAGCTCGGAAAGTTTCTACAAATAGCCAATAAGAATACAAACTGAGGTGCTAGAAACAATAACCCCAGGTAATTATAGTAGCCCTTACCGTGGTTTCAGCCTGTTCACTTGCCATACGTATAGAAGTGCAAGGACTGACCCTCAGTAAACAAACTGTGGCTCCCACACAGCCAGCAGGAAAATAACACACAGAAAACTGCAGCAACAGAAAATATAACAAGCAGCAAAACCTGCTGACAGCTTCACGACCGGAGAAAACACCCAGAACTCTCGTTAGGTGACTCCCAGCCTCTCTGTGAACTCTTGAACTCAGTGTGAACTTCAGTTTTCTGGAGACCCGAGGACTCTCCTGACTCTTACATGGACTTTGATACAATCTCAAATGACTCACCTGCCAAGACATGTCAAGTAGATGTCTGAAGGCATCTCTAAATTATCGCACCTTAAGCTCGCAGGCCCTGTTCAGACCTGTTATTACCATCCACCCTGAGTGATCCCATCGCAGGTGGACAGCTCTAAGTACAGGTGTGAATGACCCAACGAGCCACTGAGGACGCATCTGAGATCTCCACATTCTTGAAGAAGAAGAAGTAGAAGAAGATGAAGTAATATCAGCAACATCACCAGACTCCCTTAACAAATGTAGTGATTTTAAGAGTTGTTTCATGAGGAGAAACTTAACAAACTTTGTGAAACAGCTGCAACAAATTCATCAGAAAAGACATTTTATTGACGCTAAACACGTTGGATCGGGTCGCTCAGGATGGAAGATAAAACCGTCTAAATTCCCTCATTGACTCTGATGGAGGACAGAGATTTTGTATGTTGATCTGCTCTCAGATAATGTCCCGAAACTCATTTTAGGGTCAAACAAGTCAAAGTCGAAGTCAGGATTAACAAATGTACAGCTGTAAGTGTAAGATTTTTAGGGCCATTTTGGAGGAAAATGCTCCCAGAAAACATGAGGACGACACATCTTCCTCCTACAATCACAGCTCTCTTCTTCAGTTCTGCAGTTACGTAACACCTTTGTGCGTTTTTTTCGCCCAGCTGACTCTTTGAAACAGGTCAGGAGCCTCGTATCCCAAACAGACCTCTCTTACCTCGAAACCCTTTTAGATGTGCTTGGTTTACCTCACTTTGCCCTGAAAGGACGGGGGAGGGCCGGGCTTTCCCTGGGAGGACGTCCTTGTTTAGGGGTACCAAGTGAGTTAAATGAAGCGTGTCTGAAGGAAGGGATGTGTCATCGGAGAGTTTATGGATGAATATCTGCTGTGTTCATGTCTACAAGCCGCCTCTTCAGCCTCTTTTTTCCCTTTGTCACTTCATACGTTTCACTCTCTCTCTCTCTCTCTCTCTCTCTCTCTGTCTAAGTCTCTCGCCCTTCTGTATTGGTCCTGACTCAGCAGCGTTTGTGGCTAATAACAGAACCAGCCAGTCAAATTAATTACTGTTGGCCCTGCAGCTCTCACACCTCCAACACACACACACACACACACACACACAAGTATATCTGGGCTCTCAGACGGCTGAGGAGGCAAATCCAGACATTAAACACCTTTGGGCGACCGAACTAAATGAGACTACACCCGTTGCTTTTCCCTTTGGAGTCTTAAACGACAATCCCACCCTAAAACCATTAAAATAACATCACCTCCAGATATTTCCAGCAGCTCCAGCACAGTCTGAGCACAGGAAATGTTTCAGAGATATGAAACATTAACAGCAGATGTCGGGCTTTGTGCTAAGCTCTGGTAAATACATCACTGCGCTTTCTCGGTTCTGGTTGCACAGGGATGAAAATGTAAATCTCCACAGCCCAAAATCCAAAAGAACTCAACAAACAGTAAATTGCGTTTCTTTCACTTTTGTTTTCCTTTCTGTCTCCAGTTTCTCTTAAAATCTACCAAGACCTCCTTTACCTTAATTTGTGAATAAATGAAACAATCTCATCACATCCTCAGAGTCTCTGAGATGACTCGCAGCATTCCCAAACCACAAGCAGGCCGTCCTTGTCAGAGAAACGTCCATATAGGTCGTCTGTGCAAGCAGCTTACGATACATATTTATGTTAATAACCAGGGACCTCTAGTGGTCACAGTAATTGTTCGGAGAGCAAAGGAGGAAGTCAGGTGGGGTAGTAGTTTGCATAGGAAGGAGGTCAGACTCGATGGATAGGTCACACACAGGACTTCCATGTACGTAACGTATATAACGTGTACGTATGTAGATTAAGTTACATAAGTAACACAGTAATACTATGACGGTAAAACAAAGGTTCAGTTTGCCTGTTGCTGGTACGCTACAACGCTTATGTTGTTTTGGGAGTTCGCCCGTAGTTAAAAAAATGTCCCAGTGGCCGAAAACCCATCACGCCAACTTCTCTGAACGCCCAGTGTTGTCCGGATAAACACTCTGGTGTCATCTGCTTACGAACACGACCGGACTCATTTATTGTGATCGGTTTGATCGGTGCCTGAAGCTGACTTAACTGCAACTGTTTCACAGCTTCAACCATGTGTTTATTGTTGTTAACGACGAACATCACCTGACTTAGTCCTTCTCTACACTAAGATATACAGGGCAATGAACTCCAGGGAGAATAACAGGGCCTTTAGAGGAGTTGGGTTTTGTTTTGGGGAAAACCGCTGCCAGACAATTTGGCTATTGGTCCAACTGGAACATTTCCCAAACCATTGGAGTTTTGGATCATCATCAGAACAATTGGCCGTCTCTGTTAAGTGGAAGGGGTGTCATTTCAATCCATCAAACCTTTATTAAATGACGCAAGTCCCATTGAGATTGAGATTTAATCGATTGAGAGAGACACAAGTGCATGTACAATTTAAAATGTACAATATCGATCATTGTAATCAAAATAATACTGTGATAGTTATTGATCAATCGTGATAATACAAATGCCAATAATAAGGCAAATAATAAAAAGTTACAGCTGAAATCAATCAGGGTTTTGACTGTATTTCTGAAGCGACCCACAGGAACCAGAGTATCAAGCTTGAAAGTACACTGCAGTTTTTTCCAAATGAGCGGTGCTAAGTACCCAACAGCAGTCTGTCCCAGCAGCCACTGATGTTTTCCACCTGTGTGTGGTTTTAAACTCTAGTTTCACTTACTCCAGTCATGCATAAACCCCAGCTCAACAAACACACTACACCACCCAGGCACTTAGCCTCCGCCGGTACACTCATCACATTTAGCCCCCAGCAGCATACGACCACGTGTTGGCCAAGAGATGCCTGGTGGTCATCTTCCGTCGCAAAATGCAGTTCAGTAGGAAAATGAGAACTGGAATGTGTCCCCGTGCTCATCCAGTTTTGCTTTCACTCGCTATGATCTCCATTTTTTGTTTCTGTAACCAAATCCCACAAATTCATCAGCCTCTCATCATCACTTAGAGAGGAAGAAACTTTTCTTTTTCCAAGTTACATCAGTGATTTGTTTTTTCCCCTGGAGACCTGGGTTGTAACATGATGTCTGGAGCTCACAAGTCACTACTGAGAGACTTTAAATCTATCAGCTAAGATGTCACATCACACACACATTAACCCACTGGCTGATGTAAGCCTCGGTAAGAACTGATATTGTGTGACTTGCCCATGAGCAAGTCAGAGTTTGATTAGAAAAGAAAGGAACCGATTGAAATGTACCAGCAACATACTGCAAGTAAAAAGAGCTGCAGGCTCAGAACGATCCTTTTATCACATCTGTTTTTTTAAATGCACCTTGTTGATATTTCTGAACATACAAACTCAGAGTCTCCTGGATAATTGAACCACGCTGTAGGTTGATGTATTTCAACTTTGTTTCAGATAAATCACGTGTTTTTTCTACCTGCTATGTTTATTTAGGATGTTGTAAATCACATATACATGACATCACTCTTTGGTTTGTGGGCGACCTCTAGTTTAGGATTTCAGCCGTCATCTTTGAGCCGGAAGGGATCGTATTTGGACAAGAGGGCGGAGCTGAGGAGGATATCCTGATTGGATCTGACTGAGAAGCCGAGGACATGCCGTGGCAGCGACTTGTTAATCTTAAGGTAGCCCAGCCTTTTCTCATAAGCTATCAGACTTCTTCTGCAGCCAGTGGAGTCGCCCCCTGCTGGCTATTACAAAGAATGCAGGTTTAAAGCACCTCCTCATCTGCTCTTCATATTTCATACAGTCAATGTTCTCAGTACTGTGATGTTAGCTGCTCTGTACAAGACAGTCAGAGGCAGAAATGATTCACACATGACTCTGTTGACGCTCTGTGATTGAATGTTTCATACAGAAACTAACACTCGGACTCGTACTTGACTCCTCTCCAGGGTTTGTACCTTCCAACTTATCAAAGAGGCAGATATTTCATAACATAGCTGCACTAATGATTAAAATCCATCCAAGCATTAAAGCGCTCCAACTGTCAATCACTGAACATTGTCTAACAGAAAATTAATGAGACTTCATGCACTTGAAACTCTTGGCACAGTGTTACTCCAGAGGAAGTTTTTGATACATGTCCAATATGTCCAAGAGTGAAGTATTGAGTTGGTATTTGTATAATGTAGTAAGATGACAGAATACAGTGTGGATGGTATAGACATAGTTTTATAAATTGAGGCCTGTTGGGAGCTTTTTTCACGATGTTGCCTGACCTTTCTCATAAACCCGTCTCCCACACCGGCTGTTTGTCAACCCATCTCGCTGATAGAGGGCTTTATTATCCCGGACCTGTGCTTGGAAACCGAGCAGCGGCTCCCAGGAGTGACATCTAGATGAGCTAAAGTTTGAAGCTGAGGAAAGTTTGCAGACCTCGGGTTGCCAGAACTCCTCGCAGATAAAACAGCGGCGCCTGGAGCGCGAGCAGAAGGAGAGTTATAAGGACGGGGCGCTGCCAGCCTGCCAGCAATGTGACAATAATATCCCCACTTCACACATTTGTGATGGGTGCACTGATGCACAAATGTACTGTTACTGGTGTGTGTGTGTGTGTGTGTGTGTGTGTGTGTGTGTGTGTGTGTGTGTGCACGTGTGTGTGTGTATATACAGCAACGAACAAGCAGCTCCGACTGAACTACAGACACTCAACCTTGGATATCCTTTCCATCTCCACATTAAACCCCTCAAGGATATAAATAGTGTGTGTGTGTGTGTGTGTGTGTGTGTGTGTGTGTGGCAGTGTCCTGGGTCTTGCTGTCAGCCTTCCAGAGGACAGTGAGTGACAGCCGCTGTGCCTTCCCAGCAGGATAATGACATTAATAAATATCTGGGGATTTTGTTCTAATTGCTCAAAGTGTTTAATGGTTTTGTTTTGGTGAAGCCATGAAATTAAATCCAGAAACAGGCTTTTATTCTCTCATGAAAAATGAATATTTGCTGCTGAGTTTCAGGTGAATGTTTCTCCCTCTAAAATGGATTCAGAACGGCACTTTGGTTAACCTCGCTGTTCTTTAAATGGTCTCCAGAAACAAACTTGACTTGAAGTGACGTAATTCATGAATTTTTATGCAAAGCTGTGAGTCTAGGGACGGAGATGAACGTCTGTTACTGTCAGAAGGTTTGCCACCACTTTGTAACAGACAGTCCTGACTGATGACCCTGGTTTCATCTAGCACCACGAGGTGAAAGATCACACGTGTACAACACCTCAGTTCACGACAGGATACCTTTTAAACTAATCAACAATCAGTTCCAACAGTCTTGGCTTTACTCTGACACTTACAATAAATAACTGTGTTTTAAAGACAGAACATTTTATGGCGTGATTCCTTAAAAGTCACCAGAATGATTCGTTTGGATTAATTTGAGATCATCTGCGTGACACAATTGCACCAATCAAGACTCACTTTAAATTAAAGTGGCTCTCTGTCACATGTATTAATCACGTTTTTTATTGGTCATATGTGAGCAGATTGTGACAGGATGTGAAAAATGAGACCTTCTCCGTCTCTCTCTGTTGCCTGTGGATGATTTGTTGAAGTTGTCTCCTGCTGCTGGTCTGTGGATATCTTTGTGAAGGACTTTCTGAAACAGTCCAAAGGATGTGACTTCATGCACGTTCTTGAGGAACCCAATCACCAAAATATATGTAAGCTAAGTGCATTTCTGCAAAACCACAGATAAAACAGAACATTTCTTTATGTTGCAGTTGTACTTGGTTTAACTGTTAGTTTATACCCGTTTTGGTCGCTATGATTGCGGATGGAGATGATCCGACTTCCCGTGAAAAATAACCGTTTTTTTGTTGCCACAAAAACAGCCTGAAATGTCCCCAGGTGTCCTTCAAAATATCCACTGGTGTGACTCAAACTGCGGTCGGCTGTTTGGCAGCCTGGTTAGCTGTACTAACAGTGTCCTTCTCTCGGCTCCGCTAACAGAGAGCAACAGTCGCTAACGTTAGTTTAGAAATAGAGTCCGCTAACGTAAACTCACGACCGGCCTCCACCACACCGCAGATGTTCCTGGGGGCCCTTTGAGAAAGATTCAATCCAAACCATTCGTTTTTGCTCTAAACCAAATTAAAAATGAACTCTACTGCACCAAAAACTATTTAAACTGAGATGCTAACTAACATGTTAACACTGAACTACTGAAGCATCAGTCATTTTAATCCACACCAGCAGTGATACCCAGCAGGGCTGAAAACATGAAGAAACCAACATCGACTCAAACTGTGCAGAAACACTGCAGCGACGAGCACTTAGCAACAAAGGTGTCACTTAAATCCCTCAGAAGTGAGAATCTTCAGGATCACCACTTTAAAAACACTGTCTGTTTCGTCTCCTCAGAGGCACGGCAAACCTGAAACTAAACTTTTAGTTTTTTTCCATTTCAACCATCTAACTGATCTCCACAGTGTCTCAAAGCGAGTGCAGCAGCGACGTACGCTCCAGTTCCTCGGAGAAACATTTCTAGCAGTTACGTCTCCGCGTCCCTGAGACGATCATGTAAAGGAAGAGCCGGTGGGAAGAGAAATAAAAGATGAGATATGTGAGAGGTCGAGGGAATTTTTAAGTGATGAGACCAAATTAGAGTGGGTTGATGGGGAGGATAGACACATGGGGGATATGATTCGGTTGGGAGAAGGTGAATTAAGGTACAGTACTTCAACTTTTTGGGGAGTTTTTTAGCCTGTGATGGAAGTTAGATGGAGGAACTACTTCAGTCCAACTTTGGGATCTAACTTTTGTGTTGAGCTTCATTTAGTTATGAGTGCAGATCAGGGACATCAAAACTCAAAACCTGAATGTGCAGCCAGATGTTAAACATTAAAAAACTTCATAATGCAGTCAGTTTCTGGACATTAAACAGGGGAATGACTGAAGACTGAAAATGTATTATTAAATTGCTTTGGAAGATGATTTGGGTGTCATTAAGTTAGCTTAATTTTTTTAATTTTTGTCAGCTATGAGAAAATGAATCACATCAGTCTGTAGTCATTACTAAGGTTGGAGACACGCTGGTATAATTTCTTCCAGCAGAAAGATAATAATTAAGTGTTTTCAGTGTGTGGAAACAAGACAAACAGAGCAGACAGACCCGTCACATCAGCTTAACGTCACTGCAAAATGTCTCTCTAATGTGTGTGTGTGTGTGTGTGTGTGTGTGTGTGTGTGTGTGTGGAAGCGGGTTGCATGAAGCGTGTTACACTAATGTGATTTTGGCAAAGAAAGATAATGATAACAATATGTGACCCCTCCCCTCACTGGAGACGAGAAGATTACATTTGTGTAAAATTACGCCGCCTCCTAATTGTATGAATGGATGATATTTGTCTTTGTGGAGTTAATAGGTTTTGGTTTTCCAATTAGAGGCTGTTAATAAAGCTCTGTAAGACTCAACAGGGTGGTGTTAAAGAAACGGGCTGTTCGAGAGGCGAGATGCGTTCAAGAACCTCGGCTGTAAACCTGTTCAAAGTGGGTGAAGACGCACCCAAAAAAATACGGACGGAGCTTCCGGGTCTGAAAGTGAAGCCAGTGATGAATTGCCTTTGACCCTTGAGCTTTTTCTAGTGGCGACTCCACTGGTTGCAAAAAGAAGTCTGATTGTATGTAAGCTTATGAGAAAATCACCCCAATTCTCACTTGATTTATTACCTCAGTAAACATTTTCCTAATGAGTTCATGGCTTCAACATCTAGTTTCACGTCTTCTTCAGGACATCACTTTGTAAATGATGGTCCCATCTACAGGAAGACAGACAATAACGTACAGTAGGGTGTGTCTGGTCCGTACCACGGTGCGTCGTCGGGTTCTCATTCAGATCCATTCAGGATATCCTCCACAACTCCGCCCTCAGAGTCAGAACAGTGTGTTTGTGTGAGACGACACTTCAGGTTGTTTGTCTTGTGACTTACAGAAACACCATTCTTCCGTCCTCACGTTCAGTGTGCTGTAGTTACAGCTGCAGCGCCGTGTTACTGAGAGTCTTCTGCGTATCTGTCACCTTACTTGTTTTCCAGACATGTATCCAGGTCTGAAGTGACAGGAGGTGCTTCACAGTACAGTAATCTCAGCCCGTGTGCACCAGGCAGGCGTCTGACTGGGACGACCGACCCATCGACGGTTTGTCTCGATTGATTTGTACTCTACTTGCAGCTCGCCGTCTGCCGTCACATTTTCTTGCCCGCTGACTCAGAAACACAGAGCCGCTCCGTGTCGCGGCGGCGGCAAGGCGCTGATATGAGATTAAAATGTGATATCTGAAGCAGAGTAAATATAGTCTGCGTCTCAGAGGAGCTGTGAGCCCGGAGAGCCACTCGTTCAGGACAATCAGCTTTACAATCAGAGGGAGGGATCGACTGAGGGAGGACGGAGAGAGTTTCTGATGATGGGAGTTTATCAGGTTTTAAAGTCATGCTCAAGCAAAATGGCACAAAACAAAACCAGAACATGTCCGGCTGAATACAGAGCAGAACAAACTACAGGACAAAAGTCTAAATATGTCCGTGTAAGTGTCTCGTGACACTGAGAAGATCGTTGTCAGGTAGTGGGGAAAGTACTCCTTATGTCCGAGGACTGCAGCTAACGATTATTATTATTTTGATTGTTTTCTCGATTAATCAGTTATTTGTTTACTCTATAAAATGTCGATCGGTGTTTCCCAAAGCCCCAGGTGACGTCAAAGGCTTTCCAACAACCCAGAGACAAAGACATTATCAGAATAGTCGGCAGTTAATCTAATTGGTTAATTGATTAATTGTTGCATTGTTGTTGTAACACAAGTTACATTACCCAAACCACCGTGTTTCCCTAAACCTAACCAAAGGTCCAGTGGTCACGCTGCAGTGGTCACGTTGTCTTCGGAGTCGCTGGCAATCGACTTATTTAGTCGTTTAGGTCGGATGTGTTGTTCGGATCCAAGAAGGAATGACTTGAAAAGAGGAGAAAGAGGACGGAGATGAGATGTGGAGAGAAAAAAGAAGAGGAGAACAACAGGAAGGTGTTGAGAGGATGAGCAGAAGGAGAGGTAAACGGTTGGAAAAAGAGAAAATTAATTCACAGAGAGAAGAAGAGAGGAGGCGAGATGAAAGGAGAAGAAATGAGGAAAGTGTTCAGGTTCATGGGTATTTCTGTCTTTTTACATTATCTTTATCTTTAAACCTTCCTCCATATCACACATCCCAGCGTACAGACATGCATATACACACTTCCTTTAACTACCCACATTTCTCCTGCTCCTGTTCACTACTCCTTAATCTTGCTTTTTGGCGAGGCCACCGCTCGCCATTTCCATAATTCCTGTGATAGAGCAGAGGGGGAGGCAATGTGAAATTGAAAGAAGGGGGGAAGGTAATCTGGAAAGCGAGCGGCTGCTCATCTGTCAAGATTACAGCTCTGAAATCCTGTGAAATTCTTTTTTATCTCACACGGCGAGGGCGGACCTCCACCTTCTGCCGTGTAATTGGTAAAATAAGAGCATTAGGTTTCAAAGGATGTGCCGTTGGTACGCGAGGCAGTCGAACAGCGGAGGTGAGCAACCGGGTCGCGTGACTTCTGACTGACGCTTCACTGTAAACATGAATAATTCTGGCTGCTCGCTGAATATTTATAATGTGTTTCTCTGTACACGTCTCAAAGCAGCAATTAACTGGAAGTTCTCATGCTTCATTCAAAATCACATTCAGAATATGCAGATTTTATACGTAAATAAATCATCTTTTTATTACACACTGCCGGTGTCGTATATGTCGTACGTCAGCTCGTCCCAGCTCGTCACTGAAGCTATAAGCCCGTCTACCCTCCCGCTTAATCCACTTTTTAAATATTCTGATTTATGACTCATTTTAAAGGATTATTGATATAAAATGTTGTTACATAAAATCAATAAACCTTCTGCAAAATAGGGGATTTTCTCTCAGACTTGGTGACTTTTAAGAGAAAGTTTTAAGAAAAAAAAGCTCCTTGCAGTCTTCTCCCTGTGAATGTGCTCTCATGTCGCTGTGGCGTCTGTACCGACACTGACGGCGTCCGGCGAGGTCGTCGACCAATCATCAGCCAGAAAGACGCGTGCATGAGCTGTGAGTGTGCAGGACGACGGATCCTTGATACTGTTCTTCATTTCTTAATGACCAATCACTGATCCAGCTGTCAGGGGGACTCCTCCGCTTTGCTTTTATTTTCTGTGACTTTTGATTTAAATCCTTTTTTTCTCTGAAGACAGATTTAACAAAAGTTTAGTGGGTTGATCCAAATGACAGGATTCACTTAAAGTGACTACGAGGAACTTTTAAGTGTTTATGAAACAGCCTCTGAGTCCTCTGATGATTATAAATGAGCTGGAACAGGCTTTCATTAACGCCCGTGCTCCGGTCCAATCTGAACGCTGAGTATAATCCTCATTTTAACAAGAATATAACACTAACAGCAGCATTAAAAACACAAAGAACACGATGAACAGCTGGATACTGATTCAGATTTGTTTTGAAAGGGAATGATGAACGTCCTCTCTCGTATACGTCGATGCAGCGTCCTCGTCTGGCGGCTTCAGTTTCCCCCTCGCTCGCTTTATTTATCCCAAATTGAAAATGGCCTCTGAGGTTTCCCTGCAGGACCGAGGCTGATATTACTTTAATGAGGAGTGTAGGATTCTGTTTAATTAGAACAACATTAGTCTGAGCACATTGCTAAGTTTATTACTGTCGAACTAATTAATACATTCTCCATCCATTTAGAAAATCCCTCATTCACCGTGTTAATACATTATCCCCCAATAATGTCATTATCATTTACAACAACCAGCGGCTTCAGTTCATACAAGTTATATTACAGGATACACACACACACACACACACACACACACACACACACACACACACACACACACACACACACACACTCTCCCTCTATTTGCACAGTTAGCAGACTGCAGCATGGTGGAGGCTTCATCTGTCAGTGATCATGTATCAGCTGGAGGAGCTCAGAGGAGCCTCCTGGGACCAAAGAGCCACATCTCACAGAAGAAGAAGAAGAAGAAGATGAAGATGATGATGATGAGGAGGAGAATAGGAAAAGGAAGATGAAGAAGAAGAAGAAGCAGTGGGTGGAGGATGAGGTGGAGGAGAAAATGATTCAGTCCTGTAATTAGCTGTGAAGAACCATTTCACGCTCACATAGGTGGTGAAACTTCCACATATGACACACGTGCATCCAGTGTGTGTGTGTGTATGTACATTTCCTGTGATAAACGTGGTTGTGTGTGTGTGTGTTTGAGTGAAGCCGTCAGTTTTGAAGCGTTCACGCCGTTAGCCGCAGTGTGACGACCATTTAGACTTCACATCACGCACACACACACACTGATAAAATTAACTGCCAGCCGCAGCCACACACACACACACACACACACACACACACACACACACTCCTCACAGGCGGAAAATCCCATCCCACCCCGCTGAGACCCCCCCCCCCCCCCCCCGAACACAGAGCCGAGGGCGAGCCGACACTAATCCTGTTCAATTAAAATACCTTTGCTGTTAAAGAGAAGACGCACATTAAAACACCTCAACTCTGTAAACACACTGTGTGTTTACGTCTTCGTTTAGCAGTGTGGTGTGTGTGTGTGTGTGTGCGTGTGGGTGTGTGTGTGTGTGTGTGTGTGTGTGTGTTTTCCCTGTGGATGATGGACCAACCACAGAAGATGTGACGCCACATCCAGACGACAAAAACATTTTCATTAGGATTTTCATTCAAAGAGGAAACAGAGACAAAAGTCAAGTGTCCATCTTTGTCCACAAGAAGAGGAACGACCTCCAGTCGACGTGTTCACGTCCAGTAACAGAGGAAGAGACAAAGCAGAGTCAAGTCCAGAGATCAAGGATGATGTACTGTGTTGGTCCACACAAAGACATTTCTTCTCTGTTATCACTTGATACCGACAAAATAATGTGAGTGAAAACTGTTTTTGGTGCGTCGTGAACAAGGACGCTGCCTCTGTTGTTCTGAGGTGAAGGCAGAAAAATCATTATTACATCTTCATGGATATACCGCCAGGTGAAGGAGACATGTATTTTGGGGGAGATTAATTTGAGTGAACTGACCCTTTACGTCATCTCAGAACCGACAAATATCAACCAGGACCAGTGATGGAAAGTAACTGAGTACATTTGCATCAAGTAAATCTACAAATTACATCAGTATTTCCATTTTCTGCCACTTTGTTCTTCCACTCCACGACATTCTGGAGGCACTTTTAACTCCACCACATTTATTTTAATCTATTTTAATTATATATTTTTGGATATTGGATTTGGTCGCTACAGAAACGGTTAGAAATCCACTAATAAGCAAATAATGTGAACGTGATACGCCATGTTTGGTACAAATGTTAACCTTGGTCTGCAGAAACGTTAACTGCTAACACTCAGCCTGGAGACTGGGCTGCCAGGGCGTTTGTGTTTTGTGAGGGTGACACCAGCAACAGATTCCAGCTGTTTGTGGCAACAAAACCAAAAATCATCTTTTTCTAACCCCAACCGACCAATAAACACAGTGTTGAGATGTTTCAACGTATCTGTGGTTTGCTGAAACATCTCCAGCGTTTATCGTGTTGCACTACAGAAGAGCTGGAAAACAGAAATCCAGAGTAAAAAGGTTGAATTAAAAACTAAAATATGTAAAAGTGAGTACAACACAATCTACGAGCTCCGTCAGCCTCTCTGCTCTGATCTGGAGTTTAATCCTGCTGCATTAATTATATCAGAGGCGTCTAATTAAACTGCCTGGTTACTCAAAATTAATGGACACTTGCCAACCAATCAGAGTCCAGAACTTTCAATGCCTATAGTGTGAAGTAATTTATCAGAAGATCGCTGCTGTGGTGAAGCAGCAGCGTCATGAAGCCGTCTGAGCTCCTCTCCTGAGCAGAGACTCCTGTCACCACTCAGAGATGTTCACAAGTGAATCAGCGCCGACTGAGGTTTCTGGGCTTATTCACAGAAACTGAAACCAGTGAAGAGTATGAGTCTAACACCTAATTTCAGCACTTTTCTACCAAGTATCCGTCCATCCGCTAACCCGTCGTTCCCCTTCTGCCATCTTCAGTCCCTCCAGCCTCTCTTTTCCTCAGGCCACTGCTCTTATCCTCTCATCCATCAGTCACTCGTCTCTCCTCCCTGCAGATACCGCTCCGTCTTTTCTCCTCTCTTTCAATCATGTTTCCTCCTCTGGCCACTCATCCTCCCATCCTTCCCCTTTTCTTTTCTTTTCTACCTCCATCTCTTCAGCGTCAATCAGTCCTCTCCATGTGGACTGGCGCTGAGGCTTCATTATGCCCCCCCCCCTCCTCCTGCTCTCATATTTATTTCATAGCTCGCAGGCTTGGGAAGGAAGGCAGGCCCCCGCTGGCAAATGAAAGGGTGAATTTCCACATGCATTATTCTCACACTGAGCCGCCGCAGGACTCGACACAGCCCGAGACGCCCTGCGGCGCTCAACAGTACGCAGACGCAGCCCGCGAGCGTTCGTATGGATGCATACAAATGTACAGAAGAGTGCAGGAGACATTTGCACATTGCAGAGACGCATGTGATGTACAGAGATGCTTTACAGCCACGCAGAGGAACCATCTGTGTCACACATGAGCACACGGTGAAGAGAAAACTCCACCTGCCCTCAGAAATGAATCAAACATCTACTAAAGACACGTCAACACGTCTCCAGGAAGGACGATGGCCTGTCTGCTTTCATGTCCACAATGTTTTCAGCGTGAGTTCAGAGGACGGAGAGCAGATTTAAACCATTCATTCACATATTCTGCTACCTGTCACCTAAAGAAAAGAAAAATAACATTAACCCTGAACACCTGATTGCATCCACACCATCCCGACTTGTGACTAGTGTCATAAATCATTCAAAATCAAAGCAACCAGTGACTCGCTGGTGTTTATCGAGGATAGTCACCTCGGCTCATTGTCACCAGGAAAATGGCCGGACGGGTCGTCTGTGCGAGTAGCTTATATAACTCATGAAGTTCATGAAAACTCGGGGGTTTTGCTGCTACAGGTTATGGTCACAACTCCTCTTTACTAATGCTAATGTTAGCATATTTCTTTAGCATTTACCATCACACTGTACTTGCCACTTGTTTCTACATTAGCTGCTGTTCAGAAAAAAAGCTCGATTTAAGCTTTCATGCAGTTTTCACACCAGTGAGAGATGATATCAGTACTTCAGCTGATGCAGAGCTGCCATTTAACTTTGACCTGATTGGCTAACGCTCTGAGACGACGTAAAGAAGGTGTGACGAAAAGATTAACGTTTACATTTGAGGCCAGCGAGGATGTAGGCTTCAAGATAAACACCTGAGATGGGGAATCTATTAGATTTGTGTTGTAACGTTGCTCTCATGTGAAATGTCTCCATTTCCTGTCAGCTGATATCGAATCACGTTAGCTTCTGTGTGTGCGTTTGATGCAGAGGAAGAAGGAGTTTAGGATGACACACACACAGATTCTCCAGCCCGAGAGAAGCTTCTTCCTCCCTCAGCAGGACCGAACGTCTCACATCTTTTAATGGAACAAATAACAGGCCGTCACGCCGTTTTGTCACAGCGATATCTGCATGTAAAATGTCCTAACATCCGTGTAAAAACGCCCGAGTCCGCTGCTTTCTCTGCTCCACGATGGAACTTTTAAAGACCCTGTAAAAAAAGGGCCCGGCGTCCCTAACGAGCCAGAACGAAAACCGAGAAGAAAGGCGAGGAGAGGAACAGGCCACGGGTGAGCAGCCCGAGTCCCTATTAACCTTGTAAATGATTCAGTCGGCCGGCTGGAAGATTGAAGCTCCAACCGCTGTTTATTTAACAGACGGAGGGATGATATTCAGAGTCAGAGGAGCTGTATGGATTTACAGAGTGCCCTTCAAGACGCCGCGGCTGACAGAGTATCGACGGGCCACCGGAGCCAATTACCCATGTTGCAACACACACACACACACACACACACACACACACACACACACACACACACGAGGCAATTAAAGAAGCGAATGTACAGAAAAACAAGACAGTTAGAAGATAAGAACATGTTCACACATGCACAGAGATAATTACAGAAACGTATGCGAACATAAACAGAAACTAACAGAAGAACAATTACGTTCCTGAATTATAAATTATGCATGATGGATACTTAGAAACTAATAATTACAAAAGAGCGTGTTAACAGGCTTGTTTACATGTTGAGACCAACCAGCACATGTGACCACACACACACACACACACACACACACACACACACACACACACACACACATCCATACACAGTCCTGGATCAATAGCTCTTCCCATCGGCATGGTAACCAATGTCAGCCACCAGCACATCTATAGACTGAGGCCTGAGTGAAGGTACACATCGATTTAAAGCAGCTTTAAGCTGATTTTATTTTCAATGCATCGACATGATGATATGAAATCTTCACTAACAGATGCTGGACGGCTGGTTAACCCCAGTTTGGAGGGAACATATTGAGATGAGAGATGCTTTTTGATCCACAAGTGAGCACCGAGCGTCTGTCAGCGTCTGTTTCTAGCTTTTCTTCCCCTTTTCAGCCTGCTGACATGTGGTTACAATGTCAACATGTCACACAACACACATTCATGCAATCATTCTGATAATAATCAGTTGTAGGTTGAAGGAGAGATGATATTGATGCAAAAAAAGGTGCAAAAAAGATGCAATTCCACAGATTCAGGCCACAGAGGTACGTGTGGTGGTCGTAGCTCAGTTGCCTGGTTAAATTGTTAGCAGCTAACATTTCTGCAAAGCCCAGACACGTCCAAGTCTGTACATGTCAGAGGCTTTCTACCATACTGACCTCTGTAGATAAACCTGTCCTATCACGTTCACATTACATGTTTATTACTTTCACATCGAGTTACAGCACCGTAGAGGGACTGCGATACGAATCTGTGTTTTGGTATTTGTAAGCATGACGGCAGAGGATATTTTTAAGGAGACCTAAGGACAATTTTCCAGCCATATTTGTGGGAACCACAACAAATATTTAAAGCCAAACCATGATGTTTTCCTAAACCTAACCAGAGCGAAGCACGGGAAATAGAAAACTGGTCATAAAGAAACATAAAGTGTTAACTTGTCTGTGGTTTTGCAGAAACCTACTTAGCTAACATTTATTGTGGTGATTGGTTGCTAATCTGATGGTTGATGATTTGATCTCTGACCAAGAGATGAGATGATGCTCAAAATTGATTACAGCAGGAAATGCAACAAAGACATTTTTCTAAGAAACCACATCCGAGCTTTAAGATAACATTATTACCTTTGTTACAGTTCATATGATTATTTTCATGTTATCTGAGTGGAGTAACAGTGGTATTGATTCAGAAGAAGATTCCCTCCTTGTGTTTGTGTTTACACTGCTGAGGTCAAAGGTCAGGGCTCAGAGGTTAAATTCAATTGGTGCCATACATCAACACCTGCAATAAAACGGTGTGACAGCGACCCATCCTGTGGATCGATTAATAAGCTGGAAGCACGCTGATTCACCTCCGACCACAAACCAGATACAGTTCGATCAGTGTGTCACGGCCTGATATGACGTGTTGGCGCACATTAATCTCACTGCACCAGTGTCGGTGGACTGTGAATGAAATGAGTAGTGTTGGTCGTATGTTGTGGTTTAAGACTCACGTGTCCTTTGCTAAAGTTACAGAGTTAAAGCCTGTTTGCATGTTTACAGCCTGAAGTAAAGATTGTATGAAGTTCATATTATTTCTGCAGTTTAACATCACATCTTCTACTTTCAGTTCAGCCACTGGTGTATTTTATTTCCCAGTTCACTGTAAATGTCTACCTGCAAAAAAAAATACTCTATCACGGATAATTTATCACTTTTATTTTGGGAGAAGTTTCTTCAGTTGTCGGACTTTTACCCCAAAACTCTCCAGAGACGTTTCATCATCTGAGATTTGGACGGTGTGAATCACAGCATCGAGAGGCTGTACGATGAGGAGAAGTCAAAACCAATCAAACACACCTGAATTCTTTAAATGAAGCGAGTTCTTGAATGAACAAACAGGCAGAAGTCTCCAAACCATTCCTGCATACAGCAGGAAATGTTGTGAACGATTACCTGTCACATGCACGTTTAAAGTCTCTGGAAACAGGTTTTCTGATTTCTGCAAGGTGCTGAAGTTAAAAACTCAAACTCTTGGCACATTGGCAGAAAGGAAATCAATCTCAGCTGTGAAGGTATTCTTTAGAAAGCAGCTGTGAAGTATATCTGATGGTGAAAAGTGTGAAACATGCAACACGACTGATCCTTTAGAAACCAAAGTCCTTCAGATCAAAAGTCTCCACAGTGGCCCTGTTCAGACCTGGATCAACATCGGTCCTGAGTGATCCGATCGGATCTGTTTGAGCACACTGTTTCATCATAAACACTAAATGTATGAAAGAAGAAACATTTTATTGACGGTAAACATGTCAAATTTGACAAATACAGTAAACAATAACTAATATAGGCTACGTCTTTGTCCCCGTGGAGAAAAGCCACCAGACTCCCTTTAAAAATCTCTCAGTTTAGTGAGTTGTTGAGTTAGAGAAAGGTTGCACACTTTGTAAAACGCTGTCTCTGACAAACGCTTAACTACTTTGGCCTTATGTTCTTCCTTTAGTTCTTTCTTTGTGTAAAAAACATTGTGTCTGTTCGTCTCAGAGATGTGCCAGTTTATTTTAAGGGCTACAAAATGAAATTGGTCTAAATCTGACGCCACAGAGGCTTCAGGATTTTACTTCTGACCCGGGAAAGTCTAAAAAAATCCTGACAGGATCCGACATTATAAACCTCATCAAGCGATGTGAAGCAAATGTCCAAAATGTAAAGGATGTCAAAGAGCCGTGGGAAACCTGTCACATGTTTCTTAAAACCCATTTTTAACGGGCTCTCTCTCTCAGCCCAACAACAATGGAGTCCTGCAGCAAAAAATGTCTTCAAATGACCGACGTAGCTGAATATCGGCACAAAAGGAACAAATACAGACACGACTGCGTGATATCAGCTTCCCACAACCTCCAGAAGCAGAGTGAAAGAGAGAGATCTCATTTGCATGGCAGCCTCGCGTGTGTTTGGCTGTGTGAAGCTCTCAGTGTAGCCCGACGAGCTGGCTGGAGTTCATTTCTAATCTACTCATCCTCTCCTTGAAAAGACGTGTCAGTCAGAATACACCGCCAAAAACAGAGAGAGAGAGATGACTAAAATTAGATGACAGCAAAGATTGAAGTTGAGAGTGAGATGTTGAGGGAGAGGCAGATATAAAGCCCAACTAAGAGCGTGTGAGATCAAGAATTTGTATTAAAAAAAAGAAAATGAGAGAAGATGAGTGACATAGAGGACAGCAGGGAAGCAGCATGGAGTCTGTGTGTGTGTGTGTGTGTGTGTGTGTGTGTGTGTGTGTGTGTGTCAGGGTCAGATCTATTCACATGTTGCCAACAAGAACTGAGGAGGTTTTTTTTTTGGAAGAAAAACTCGAGCAACCAGGGAACAAAAACAAAAATGTGCTCTGAATATTTTATACACAAGTCTGCATTAACATTTGACTTTGAATGATATTTTAGTATTCAGAGTCTCGCAGGAGGCGTTCAGATCCTGGATGTGCTATAAAAAGGGATCAACAACTCAAGCCAAAGTCTAGTCTGTCTCTATTGAAATGAATCAAACCCGTGACCTCGGCTCGCGGTCCAGATGGCTTCTACAGACGGAGCTGCGTGCCAATCCAAAGTGATGTCAGCTCACCTAATGGGTTCAGTTTCAGAAAGAAAAGGATGATGGGAAGTTGAGATCAGGACTTCCAATTTCCTGTTTCTTGGACGTTGGCCACAGAGAAGAATTGGCATTATATATTTAACTGTGCAAACAAGTGACAAGGTTGAACAATGAAAGTTGAAAAACAAACTTGAAAATCTGCAGCCAAGGTAATGGAAGGTAATGAGGCGTGAGAGAGTCTCCCTGCCTGCGAAATATTACTGCATGGGAAGAAACGAGCGACAGCCAAACACCCACAGTCCTCTACGGACCTGTACCAACTGATCATCAATTATTTGTGAGCTTATTAGAAACCAAAAATCTATGATTCACTTATTGAATAGGAACAAAAAAGTCCCGGATCAACTGCCTCCTTAGACACCGACACGTCCAGAATTTTCAGACTCATTAGAAAGCAACAAGTCCTGGACCTGCTGACTCACTGGACACCAACGATCCCAGAGAAACTGACGCATTAGAAACCAGTAGTTCACATCCTGTTTGACTCTTCTAACCCAGCCTGTGTTTGACTGTTAGTCTGGACAGAAACCAGAAAATAAGTGTTTTTCTCCCTGACTGGCTCAGATGGGCGGCAGCACTCGATCAGTCTTCTTCCAGTGTATTAACCTGCACGTTAACCTATTGACAACCACTGACGGCTCACAGGAACACTGAGTCAGGACTTCATGAGGAAGAGTCTCCATTAACCATCGTGTAATCTCAAGTACTTAACGGCACGATGTAAAGTACAGAACATCACACACAGAACGAGCCCCTTTTCCAGGCTTAATGGACTCTATTGTTCCCAAACTGGCTTCCCTGAGGTCCTAAAGCTGGGGTCGTTTGTGGAACAACATCAGTCACTGCACACAAATCTGCAAACCGGAGGTGTGTTCACTTTTCTTACCTTCAGTGTTCAAACCACACGAGGAGGAGGAAGGCGGACCAGCCGGCGCAGCAGGGCAGCACCCAAAAAGAAAGACATTTTATCAGAATTAGGGTCAAAGAATCACCAACCAGCAGCCAAACACAACAACATCTTTAAATCTACTGCACAGCTAACCAATCAGCATCTGGAGCCGCACTGACTGGCTGTTACAGCGGCGAGAGCAGCTGGTATGTTACCCAGGTGAAGCAGTTAGTTTGGCAGATAATCAGCCATGACTGATTCTGGTTGGCTGCTCGGGGGAAACTGGGAGTTTTGGTGCCTGTGGTTCAAAAATGTTGGTTTCCTGCCCTGACTGCAAATGATTCACACTTTGCATGTGCAAAACACACACACACACACACACACACACGCACACACACACACACACACACACACACACACACAGGAGGTCATTTCCGTGGCAAAAGTGTCCCCACTGTGTCAGCGTGGTGTCGCTTCCATCCCGATGATACCGGCCATCTGGGACACTGACTGGACCGCAGACCACACAAACCGATCATGACCGCTAGCGACACAGAAGGGCTCGGACACTTTTTCACACAGTTTCACGACACAAACAGGTAGCCCGATGACCAAAAACCAGACAGAAAAAACAATTTCCTTCCGTTTGTTTGTTGACTCGGCGATCCATAGTCACTCCAAAGCAAACATGCAGCAGCAAAAGGTCAAATCCACCGCCGCCAATACGCTCGTCTCAGATTAGAGCTGGGTACTACGGACAAAAATACCACTATATGTTTGGTACTGACATGTGATGTGATCCCTCAGGCACATCTGTGACCGAGAGCAGAGACAGTTAACAAGTCGCTTATTGTAAAAACTCCAGCCTCCATCTCAAATCATAGTTTGTATATTAAATAGATAATTCATCCTCCTCGACTGAAGGTTTGTTTTCTAATCCGTTCATTCTGCCTTCAGTCAGAAGAAGCAGCAGAGTGACAACTTGAGCAAACCCTCTTACATTTCACTGTTGAACGACGTCTTTCTGTGAAATTGCCTTCAATATCAAGTGTTTACAAGACCAACAGAAGACAAACACGCAAACCTCGTTCTTCTTCAGCGTTTGTGATCTACATGCAATCTTGGTATAATTATGAGGTTGAAAGGTTTGCTGGCTATTGTACTTTGGCTTCAGTCCCAACTGATTAACTACATCTACAATTATGCAGCAACGCCAATGGCTAAAATCAATATTTGCTTTTTTTTGTGTGTTAACAATGGATCAATCGACTACGTGGAGAGAATTCTCACTCAATCTGCAGCTTCTGAGAGTTTTAGCCTCTTTAATGTTCACTGCTTTTATTTTCCAGCCAGCAAACACACACACACACACTGACACTAACACACACACACACACACACACACACACACACACACACACACACACACACACACACATATGCTAATAGAGCCACTTCAAATCGAGAACATGTCTGAGAACAAGGCGAAACCAAATTGATCTCATCATCAGGGATACAACATCAACTAGCTCAAGGCTTTCCCTTTCGGTTTCTCTTCTCGTGCACTTACTGGCTGAGATAAACAGCCAGTCAGAGTGATCTCTCCTCAGATTCAACGTGCTCAGTTGGCCAAGAAGCCGCCATCAAGGGCCGGTTGAAAGACCAAAATCTACCTGATGACACAAATGTTCCCTGACGAACGTTACGTTTAGTGCCAGCTTCCCTCCTCGCTCTCTGTGAATCGCCCAGTTATAGTTGTAGTTATAGCGACCAAATGAAACTCACTGCTGCTTCAAACAAAAGGAGAACAGTGTGGGAGTCATTTGGGATAATGTAAGAACAAAGCTCGGAGAAAAAAAAGTTCTGAAAAAGGTCGAGCTGAGCTGGACGGCTGTAACGAGCGTTCAGAGCCGAGGGTTCGTTAACACGAGGCTGGAGAGGGAAATGACTAACACATCACTGCCCGCGGCCCAGGGTCAACCAACCAGAGAGAGAGAGAGAGGGAGAGGGAGAGAGAGAGAGGGAGAGAGAGAGAGAGTTTTAATGCCTTCAAGCAAAGTGAGTCCTGATCACAATGCTGATACTCTCTCTCTCTCTCTCTCTCTCTCTCTCTCTCTCTCTCACACACACACCTACACTACACCTACCTCGTGCCCAGAGGCAGGTCGATATGAGGAGCGTTAGCCCGTCACTAGCCTCTATTAGTCTCAGAGCTGTCAGTCATCTCCATCTATACTCTCACATCACACACACACACACATAGACACAATACACACAACACACACACACACACACACACAGCCACACACACACACACACACACACACACACACACAGCCACCAAGGTCAAACATCTGCGGTTCACACAGCGTGTGTGTTGAGGGCAAATATTGTCAGTGTACACACAAACACACACACACACTTGACCACAAACGTCAGTCAACTGAGACGCACACACACACACACACACACACGCTCTCAATCATATCATCCACTCAGCTGACACACAATCAATGTGGGGGCGGCTCAGGGGTCAGAGGTCATACAGGTGAGACTGTAAGTAGTTAAGACAAACAGCTGCAGAGGAGGACGGAGAGAGTCCGGGGTTTATTTTCATTTGACCCTCTGCCGTCGTTTTAGAGGTCGCCTGCTCTCAGAGGAAAATACAGCTGTGAGCGATCAATAACTGCAACGACAGGGTGGAGGTGTGAGCGTGCAGTGAGAAAACAGAGTTATCTGCACAGAGCATGTTAGCATGTTAGCATGTTTCAGCTCATACTTCTAGTTTTACAGCAACATTTACTGTATTGTTGAGTTTTAGCATTCACATTGTTTCAAGCTGCGGCAGGAAGCTGATTTCAGGAAGCGACAGCACTACCTGCTCAGCCACGTCAATCAACAGAAATACCAGGACCGTATGAAGGGGAGGCAGGAAGTGGGTCGGGACATTAAAACGTGGTGTGAGGCAGAAATATGTTGAATAAAAACAGGATGGAAAAAAACAAAAGAGATTCAAATCTGGGAATCAGATGCTGAGAAGTCAGTGTGGCTCGTGGGAAGGTGTGTGTGTGTGTGTGTGTGTGTGTGTGTGTGTGTGTGTGTGTGTGTCAGAGTGAGTCGGTGAATTAAAAATCACAAAGGATTGAACTGAATTATCACTTCACAGCGCTGTGTGACGCTGGTGTCATGGCCGCCTCGGGGACATGTATTTCTACGCTCTGCGGGTGTTCGGATCGTGTGTGTGCTCGTTTCTCAGTCTGTGTTGATCTCGTTGCGTGTGTGCATTTGCATAATATGTGTGTGAGAGTCAATGTATTTCACATGAGGTATGACACGACATAATTTAAAGTAATTCTCATGTTTTTAAAATGTGTTTGACTGCACTGCTCAGGGGTTACTGGTCCCTGTGCTCCTGACTGTTTGTTGTGTATTTGTTAGTTTATCAGTGAGGATTTTTACTGGAGGGAGGTGAGATCACTGGCAGAGGAACAACAGGAAGCCTGATCATTTGTAAGCACTTAACATTACGGTAGAAACCTCTTGAAATGTGACGTACAGACGCAGTTTTGTTTCTTGTGTTTCCCTTCAGGAGTCGAGATTCAAGACAAATGTATCAGTAAAGATGGTGCCCCTTCAAATGAAGACATTCGATTAAGATACTGAACCCAAAGTTGCTCCTGGTGGCTGTTCCATCAGTGTGAGTGGATGTGTGGTGGTTAGGAAGCACTATTGTGCTCCTGATGAGCAGTTGGACACCCTGCGAGGCAGACCCTGCCATCAGTTCATGGTTGTGTGAATGGGTGAATGTGGCATTGGTCGTAAAACCATTTGAGTGGTGTAGACCAGAAAAGTGTTGTATAGCTGCTAGAAGAACTCCAGTCACTCTTAAAAACATTGCTGCAGCTGAATGTGGTTCTACAGCAGGATGATACATGTATAAGGGCACTATCAGTGGTCATACGTCTGATTGAGTTGGAATTTAGCTTATTAAAATCTGAAATATTCACTCTGAGGTGTGTTTTCTACAGAAATAAACAAACAATCTAAATAAATGACCCCAGACGGCGCAGGTTCATGTCAAAACATTGAATACAACAAGAGACAAAACTGTGAGTCGGTGAGCAGCTCTGCTCGGTGTCCTGGGAGCAGCTTAGCAGGCCGGCTGCAGCATTAACAAGGCTAACCTCATGTATAATTGAGAGGCAGTGATCTTGACCCAGTTACACAGTGGGTGAGATGATCGCAGCGGGGAGGGCATCTTATTAAATATCAGATATTAGCCAATCAGAGTGCCTCGCCCCCTGACTTCATTGTGACTGATGACACCGCCCTGCTGTCTGCTGGACTGGTCGATGCTGCACTGACTGTCTATGTGAGAAACTCATGAGGATTTTTCATCTTTTTCCACACAAACACTCATCATCATGTCTGTTCGGATGCAGCCGACCGGTTTACTGCAAAAACAACGTCTACAGAAGAGAAAGTCTTAAACCGGAGGACAAAACGAAGCAGGTCAGCTACGAGTACATCTTTATTTCTTTTCATTCCCTCCACCACATCCATCTCTCCTCCCTCCTCTCCTTCCACCTAGTTTATCTTTCTTCCAGTTTATCTCTCTTCCCTCAGCCTCTCCTCCCTCTCTTGTTGCTTCCTGTCGGCGGAGCCTGGCCGCCTGCAGCCGGCGCAGCGAGCATGACGCTGCAGTCTTAACTGCTTTTAACCACACTGATGTAAATTCCATTGTGTCGTGTTTCTGTGTTTATGAAGGTGTGAGCGTGTGGTGGTCGCTGTAATGGGGTCGCTGCTGCGGCTGACGGTCCATCAGACAGATTGAGGATCAGTTATTCTGGTCCACTCGGTCGTGTGATTGGCTGTTTAGCCAACCAATCAAACGCCAGACTGTCGGTGCCACAACCACTGGACTTGACAGGCCTCTCCCTGTGTGTGTGTTTGATCATGTGATTGTACATGACTGCATGATGTCTACACACAGGAGTGTGTTAGGATGCCATAAATCAGACTGTGTGTGTGTAACCTCCTGTCCTTCCTTGTCACTGCAGAGACTCGGAGGTGAGTCCATTATTTTCTACACTGGTGCACATCAGAGGTCAAACCATGTCCCCTCACTGAGGACAGAACATGCTGCCCAGTGGTTTTTTTTTACCTCAAATCAAGGTTGGTTTTTGTTTGTGTTTACCTGTTAGCACTACACTGCAGCACCTTTCATTTTACAAGTCTTTCCTAATGAGATCCTGCAGTGAGATCTAACCCCGATCTATAGGTTGTTGGTACATGTCACCGCAAATAACTGCAGGAAGTGATTTCTGCTTGGAGAAGCGTGATAAAAAAGCCAACGTTTTGTGCAGTTTACAGCAGTTTCAGACAACGCTTGTGTATGCAGTGACCACTTCATGAAAGGTAGAGCTACAATCATTTTACTACTTAACTTTATATATCTGGCTAAAGATCTAAAGAAACACAGAAATAGTTATAAGACTCTTGCGCGCCTTCATCTGGCTGGCCGTGTAGTTGGAGGTCTGCAGGACTTTGTGATGTCGATGGCCTCCACCAGGCAAATCGATCATCCCGTAAAGTGTAAGGATCATATCCACTGTGTCTAGAGATGCTCTGATGACACCTGCTGCGTGCAGGTCCATCTAAGGCTTTAGCGTAGTCACTTTCCTCCATTCCCAACGATTCCCAACCAGTGTTCTTCACTTCCTGCTCCCCAATCTGACTTTCACGCGTAATCGGGATCGTGTGACTGCAAACAAGCTATTAAAGGTCAGAAACAGGTCATGGGTCCATAAACAGTAACAAAACATCTGACATTAACACAGGAGACCACTGTTTTTTTCAGGGCCAGAGGTTTAAACTATGTCAGCACACAAAAATCATGCCTGAGGGGTGAAGCTGCTGTAGTCTGGTGGTAAGGGAGCGGATACTTGTGTATCTCTTGTCAGACGGCAGCAGAGCGAACAGATTGTGATCTATATTTTAATAATCATGTCTCAGTCTATACAGCATTCAGTAAAATGTCCCTCAGGAGCATTTATTAACTTAATTTTAAGTTATTTATGATGAATTGTGTAATTCTTTCATATAAATTTGAGCGATTAATTCTGTTAAATCGGTGAGATGATCGCAGCAGGGAGGGCATTTTATTATATATCAGATATTATAGCCAATCAGAGTGCCTCACTCCCTGACTTCATTGTGACTGATGACACCGCCCTGCTGTCTGCTGGACTGGTCGATGCTGCACTGACTGTCTATGTGAGAAACTCATGAGGATTTTTCATCCGATTCCACACAAACACTCATCATCATGTCTGTTCGGATGCAGCCGACCGGTTTACTGCAAAAACAACGTCTACAGAAGAGAAAGTGTTAAACCGGAGGACAAAACGAAGCAGGTCAGCTACGAGTACATCTTTACTTCTTTTCATTCCCTCCACCACATCCATCTCTCCTCCCTCCTCTCTTTCCACCTAGTTTATCTTTCTTACAGTTTATCTTTCTTCCCTCAGCCTCTCCTCCCTCTCTTGTTGCTTCCTGTCGGCGGAGCCTGGCCGCCTGCAGCCGCCGCAGCGAGCATGACGCTGCAGTCTTAACTGCTTGTTAACTACACTGATGTAAATTCCATTGTGTCGTGTTTCTGTGTTTATGAAGGTGTGAGCGTGTGGTGGTCGCTGTAATGAGGTCGCTGCTGCGGCTGACAGTCCATCAGACAGATTGAGGATCAGTTATTCTGGTCGTAATCAGGATCCTGTGACTGCAAACAAGCTATTAAAGGTCAGAAATGGTTCATGGGTCCATAAACAGTAACAAAACATCAGAGGCCAGAGGTTTGAACTATGTCAGCACACAAAAATCATCTGAGGAGTGAAGCTGCTCTGTAGTCTGATGGTATGGCAGCGGATACTTGTGTATCTCTTGTCAGATGGCAGCAGAGTGAACAGCGTTGACAGATTGAGATACTGTGATGATGATGATGATGATGATGATGATGATGATGATGACGGTTTACACGTACATGAACATTCACAGCTGTGCGTCACGGTGGCGTTAACAACAACTGAACGGAAGATCTCGCCGATAAAACATCATCAGTAGTGTAAAGGAATCTCACATGTTAACTCTCACAGACAACCGAGGTCACGTTCAGCTTCACTGTTTCTCATACGAGAGACGCACCGGTGCCGAACTCCATATTCACTCATTAAATGCAACCCCACTTAGGTCAGCACATTTCCAGAGTTTTCTGTAGCAGGTTAAAGAGTCACAGACCTGGCAGCATTGTGTCACTACATGTACTGTTGAGCTCCTCGATCGAGCTTCATTAAATACTTCACGTCTCCTGAATCTAATCAGATGAACGTAAAGTCATGAACAAGATGTACTTTTTCTTCTCTGTCGTTCTCCAGCTCACAGGCCTGACGCGTGCACACATGGTATGGCTGTTTCAGGATGTTTCTACTTCCATTTTTGGGTAATTGTGCGAGTGGAAATGAAGCTTTTTCCACAATGATTGAGATTTATAACACAGAATCAGCTGATGCAGAGCTTTATGAATCTGTATGCATACTTCTGTCTGTACGGACACACAGTTATGAATCTAACAGTTTTATGCATCAGACCTCTGGTTATTATTTGAACTATGATGTTTCCCCCCGACCATAATAAAGATGTCTATGTGACCAAACCTTACCCACGAACAGTTTTATTAATGAAATAGTGATGCTGTCCTGTCACTTACATGTGTGGTTCTGGAGGGTTCGGACCGACAACACATTTAATAGTTTCATTTTCAGGACTGGAGAGTTCTGTAGGCGCTGTGGGTGTTGGTGTTTTAATGGCTAATATCCATAAATCTTGGTGATGTTTATTAAACTGAATAACATTTTTACACTGAGCAGCTTCATGTGTTTATTTATGTATTTATGTATTTATTCTCACGGCGTGCGTCGGCTCATACAGTCACGTGTGGAGCTCCAGTCGGTCAGAAGTCAGTAAAAATAACAACATGTGAGCAGGACTGAGACCAGCGTGGTGACTTTTAGAGGACCTCAATTTACCCACAATGCCTTGTATGCAGGAAAGTGTATTGAGCAATGATTATGAGTGTGTGTACGTGTCATGTGTGTGTACATGTGTGTGTGTGTTTGGATAAGCAAAGGTTACAGCTGGGTTTGTTTACACATTTATCCAGGGTTGTGTGTTTAAGTATGTGTATATTGTATTTCTGTTTGCCGATGTGTGTAGATATACAGCGTGTGTGTGTGTGTGTGTGTGTGTGTGTGTGTGTGTGTGTGTGTGTGTGTGTGTGTAGGTGTGTGTGTGTGTGTGGGTGTGTACGCGCTGATGAGGATCAGTGTCAGTGTTTAAATTGGCACAGTGTGTGTATGTGGGTATGTTGGCACAGTGTGTGTGTGTGTGTGTGTGGGTGTGTGTGTGTGGGTGTGTGTGTGTGTGTAGTGAAGGTCGTTATCTCAGCGTCCTGCAGGTTAACAGAGGGGCAGCTTCCTCTTCAGTATTGATCGTCTCCAATAAGCTGCAGATTGATCAGCTGATCGACATTAGATGTGCTGAGCTGTGCCAGGTCAGGTGGAGGGTGTGCACTGTTATCTGGAAGTTTGTTTTTTATTATTATATTCTCTTTAAAATAAATGAGGTAGATTTGAGCCCATTTTACTGGACTGGACTGACTGAAGGATTTCAATGAGATCTTACTGTATCAGTACATTTAAAGTCGTGTTTAGCAGATACACATTTTGACGATCAAGTCTAAATTTCAGGTCATAAAAAAGAGCTTTTCCAAAGAAAGATGGAGCATAAAATGAGCATAAAGTCGTTATAAATAACACGTCTGTTTATGTTTCAGAGTCATCATGAAAGCTGCTAAAGGAGGAACATAAAAAGAGAAAGACGCGTCAGCGACTTTAAACAAAAACTCATCGTTCCTGCGGTCTTAAAAAGAAAAATTAAACTCGCCTCATAAAAAAAAACACAAGCCGCATTAAAGTGGAAACGAATGAGTGACACCCTGCAGGCAGATCAGAGGAATGAGATCTGAGGAGCGAGCCGGAGACGTGATGAGGATGTTAAGGTGAATATTATCAGCAGCATCGTCTCCACTGAAAAGACGTCTGAATGGAGGGTTATGGATGTGGAGGCGCGCTTGTTTCATTACACGTTGTCAGCACCAACACCAACAACAGCTCTCCTGACAGCTGTAGAGGAGAGAAACCGACACAGAGGTTAGTCTGTTTCATTACTCCTCCTCCTGATAGAGCTGTTTGACTAAACATGGGAACCCTGTTGATTCATACGCACAGTTCAGATCAGCCGCCGGAGACGATGAGAAGGAAAACAAAGATTTGTTTTAGTGATACGGGACTCCCCAAACTGAATTAGTTGGATCAGATTATTTTCTTGGTGCAGTTTCTCAGAAATTAGCATCAAACTTAAGTTTCTGATGGATAAAAACCTCTCATGGACTCCTCATGTTGAGTTTGTGTGTAAGAAGACACAGCAGTGCTTTTACTTTCTGCACACACTCAGATCTGTTGGAGCTGGCAGCCACATCATCTCTCTGGTTTTCTAACAAGCAACCCACAACAAGAGCTCGCTCAGACCAGCTCCCAGCATCTCCTCTGAGCCCTCGCAGGTTGTAAACGGCGAAAACCAACTTCTGTCCTCCAGCAGGCTGAAGATTTCTCTTATTCATCAGTCTACCCTGCTGCTAAACCAACATCAGTGTGCTGTTGGATCTGGATCTGAAGATATTACTTGGCACGTTTTATGGTCCTGACTGGTTGATGTGTTTTTGTGTATGAACTTCTTGAGCGGAGCTGCTCGAGGACGCAAAAATGAATTTTCAGTGTAAACTAAATAAACTTGTATCGAATCAAATGATATTATTACATTCCCGGTCAGTTAATGAATCATTCTGTTCAATCACGTTATGTAGTCAATAATACTGTGAACCAGAGACCATCTTGAGACGGGATCCCACCCTAACCCGTCTCTGGTTACACAGGTACTCAACATGTTGGAACTCGGCCTTCGTTATTATCTCAGGTACCAACCTGTAACGTTTCATGACTGTTGTGACGTTAAACGATGGACAGACGTATCAACACCTTGCAAAAGTAGTTTCCTGCTGACGACACACACACACAGACTCACACGGTGGAAACACAAAGAGCTGATAACAAAGCCCGTCACAATTAACTGCGTTGTCTCCAAATGTGACAAACAGCAACAACATTGAGTTTAACACAATGAAGCGTTAAACCTCCACATCTGAGGAACTGGAGTTTGCCGTACTCGCCTAATGAATCTGTTAAAGAGCTGCATAATGACAATGTTAATTAATTTTCTGTTGACTGAATAATTGACTAATAATGGCACCATTAAAAAACACAACAGAAGAAGAAGAAGGGAGACAAAGCAATAAAATATCAAGTGATATTAATTAAAGGTCTAAATGGACACGTTTCATTTGTTTGGGTTAAAATAAAAAATAACTTCACCGTTTGAGCTCATTTAGCGAACTCGTTCCACATTTACATTGTTTGGGACTGTCTGAAATTGTTTCAGGGAGAAAGTGTCAGAATAAAAGATTAAAATCAGTCCGACACGCTCGCTCCTCGTCCTCCTGTATATCATCCTCATCTCTTATCTCTCTCATATTTCGGTGTGTAGGCAGGCGCGACACAGATAAAGTTTTTTACTCGAACAAT